>NW_019385491.1:16966-32064 GCF_000671375.1 Centruroides sculpturatus | reverse complement strand
ATATATATTATTAATTAATTAATTTAAAATTTAAAAAATTATTCTAAAATTTATTAAAATAATAATAATATAAAATAATGTTAAAATGATATAAAAATTTTAAAATTATTTTATATTTTTAAATAGAATTTTATGAAATATGTTATGTAATTTCATTAGAATTTATAGAAATTTAATCTAGAGAAAAGGAACCATTCATTAATTACGTGTATAGTTTTGAGTTGTTTACAATGGTGTATTTTTGGCAAACCTTTTCCACTTTAATTATGTGTACAAGAGTTCGTGGACCCTCTAAATTAAAGAAACGGCTTTAAATACGTCACGTAGCAATAAGCAACCTTAAAAAACAAATTTATACGTCCCTAAATACAAAAAAATGTCCATGTAAATTATAAACAATGCCTCGAAACTCTTCCTTTCCTAGCGTGTAAAATGACGTACAGTACTTTTCGTAATTCTCCTCCCTCCTTTAAATTGTACACGTAATTAATGGGAAGCCCAAAAATTTAATTAAATAATATAGAAATGTTGGCTATATATTAATACTTAAACTATTTACAAATGTAAATAAAGAGAATTTTTCAGTCGAATCTGATGGAAGGTAATTAAGACTTCAATAATAATACTGTTTTTCAAGTAAATTATTTTATTGATATTAACTAATTATTATAAATAATATAACTTTTAATTATTATTATTATTATTAAGAACACAAAACACGTTTCATACAATTTAATATGAGCTAGAAACAAGTTCAAAAATACATTTTAAAAATTATTTCTAAACTATTTTACTAATGTTTATTCAGTATGAATCTGTATTTAAAGATGATCGTTCACTGAAGGACATAATACATGTGTATGTTTTAATTCTACTGTACATCATGCAATTGTCCTATTAGCCTACGTTTTTTGAATTTTAGTAGGAAAAGTTTATTTTATTCACAAAAAAAAAGAACTTTATAGATTATTCAGTTTAAATACACTGTGATGGAAAAATTTCATTATTTCTTGATNATACTTAAACTATTTACAAATGTAAATAAAGAGAATTTTTCAGTCGAATCTGATGGAAGGTAATTAAGACTTCAATAATAATACTGTTTTTCAAGTAAATTATTTTATTGATATTAACTAATTATTATAAATAATATAACTTTTAATTATTATTATTATTTTTTCTTAAGTTATAAGAATATATCCTTTGGATAAGTTTAATAAATCGAACTTAAATGTTTTGTATGGTATTCACTCGATTTTATAACATTAATAGCTATTATTTCTGTTATCATTAGTTATAAATCTTATAGCTAATTTTACCATTGGCATCGGTTACATTTTGGCACTTCACCAGCTTAATTTTTTCTGCAGAACGGAATATTTGATAATATTTAATCAGCGAGAGATTTTGATTCTTTTTAGTAATTAGCCATATCCCATTTTAATCCTATTTTTTTTTAATTCTCACCAAATAGTATGCTTTTAATAGGACATACAAAATGGGATAATTTAAATTTCAATGAATATAGCACCTTGAATTTTATATTACCCTACGCGTAATAAATGCATAATGCATATATTATATATATATGAATCATATATTCCTCTTTTATATTGTTATTCTTATTTAATTGCTGTATATTTAAACATTAATAATAAACAGTTCATTTTAAGCACTTTTAAAGGTCAAGTTATTGGCGAAATTAACTTTATACGAAATAAAAAAAAAATTTGAGATGGAATTAATTATTAAATATCCATAAAACATTTATCATTCGATGACAGTTGTATAAGTATTTTATATTTTAAGTTAGCTACTTACTGGAGACTTTTAAAGAATAATGGAGACGTGGTTATAATTAGTATCCATTTTATATCTAATAATAACGTGTAAGCACTACTTTCCTATTTTAAAATTTATTTTTAAATGTTATAAACAAGTTTTCTTTTCTGATAAACGACTTATAAATTTATATAAATAATATAAACGAGTATGAAATGAATTAGTGTTCTATCTGATAATCACTTATTTAATATATGCTTTTATTAATATAAAGAATATGCGTTACTAAAATAAGACTGTATGATATATTTCTAAAGTTAATTTTTCAGTAAATCGTCACACTCTTGATAAAAATATTAGAGATTTAATTTGAAATTCTTAACCTTTCCTTCAAATTATGATGCTATAAAACTGTGGTGAACAAACTTTTGGAGGGGCCAATTTGCGCATAAATCTTAACTAGGTGAACCATTAATATTTTATGTATTCAATATATACAGAAAATAGACCTATTTCTATCCTTTATAAGTTAAATATGTTTTAATTATGTACAATAATTTCGCTAATTCTCACTTTCCTAGTTCAAGTAAAAAGGAATTATTTTTAGTGAAAACTAAATATTTTTACATATAATATACTCTTCACCCAGTAGTTCACAACCTTTTTGTCATAGCCTACTTCGAAGGATCACTCAGCACTCTTCATTTGGAAAGTAACATTTTTATTGAATGGTTAGCAAGGATTGGATTGTAAACTAGAAAATGAAAAATTGAAACAGAAGATAATGGAACTGAAACATTTATTTCAAGTCAATAAATATTGTTTTCTTTGTTAATAAAAATTCTTTTAGTTAAAACAATAATAACTTGGAAAACTTATTTAAAAAAAAAATGTTTTTTTGCCTTGTTTCAAAGCTAAGAAATGAATTTTCGAATCTGCACTAATCCAAAAACTTTCTCGATTTTTCCTAAATCATGCTTGTGCTGAATAAATCCGCAGATTCACAATATATTAATACCAGATCCACATTAGCAGAGACTTTTTACGCATAGATAAAATAGGAAAATTATGGCATTTTAAAAAATTATATTTAAAAGAAAAAACCATTTTTTTTGCACACTTTGAAGATGTGCTCATAGCAAATATTCAGTATAAAAAGAGAAAAATTGCTATAACTAAAGGAGATTTTTATCTTATGTGTAATTAAAGTATGTACTGTACGAAATGTAAGATGTTTCTCGAGGTATTTATGCATCAAAAAATGAAAAAAAAAATATTTCATTCATCTTAACACAATTCTTATTTCGTAGTTAATCATTTACAAGAGAAACAATGCAATTTATAATTATTAATATTAGGATTTATATGTTTTGCACGTTATTTATCTTAATGTTGTTGATATAATTCTGAGAATGTTTCTGTGTATACCTGCTTCAAATTGAACAGATGAACGTTTTTTCATGTTTAAAATTAATAAAAAGCTACCTACGCTCTAATATGATCGAAAATTGTCTCAACGTATTAGCCATTTTTTAAATGTTAATAGAATTTTTTGCAGATTGTCAGTATGCTCGTTTATATTGTATATATTGTATGTTGTATATTATAATATTCATTAAATGAAATTAGATAATTTTTGGGCCGAAATTTGAAAAAAAATTGTGGAGCTATAAATTCCCACTGTCACCAATCTGACTCTACTTCTTTAATCTTGAGGACGGTGTTAGATAGATGAAAATCGAGACCAGGTATGGGAAGCTTAGGAACAAGAGGCCCGATTAACTATGTATGAACTTCCTGTCTATACATATCCGTAACAGAACAACCCTAAAATTCCAGCGGTTGTTTCGAAAGTCTATATTCTACCCATCTCACCCAGCGTTGGCAGACTGACATCATAACCACCCTAGTCATCTGGCATCCAAAATGGCGGCTTAACCTATCTTCATTTTAAATTATGTATTATTTTTATGTTTAATTCTTATACTATTAAACTCGTAGAATTGGTATGCGTGATACCTTGTGGCACCAGTCTTACAACGAACCCAAGTGACGAATCTGTATTCGTTGCCTTTCAATTTCAGAAATCGCTCGATGATTATGTAGGCAAACTGGTAACAACCGTCTTTGAAGCGTCCTTCATAGACGGGTCCGATGCCAGGCAACTTGCTTCGGACCCACCGGACAGCCGAGGAATGCCTTTCTCTTTTTTTGTGTTTTTAATGGCCACCGGATATGGAAACCTTGGTGACAGGATGCCCCGATTAACTATATATAAACTTCCAATTCAAATCGGAAATCACGTTACTTTAATTCAAAAATTTTCCCCAGAACGGAGGCAAATAGATGATCGGCATGACTTAGTTGTTATCAGGAAAAGTATGATGTACAGGGGCAAGACGGTAGTAATTCGAGATCGAGCGCATATATTTTAAATTAAATAAATTAAAAATATGATTATTAAAATTTGCAGCCCGACATTATGACGATATCACAATAAAATAATTGCTCGTTTAATGTTAAAAATTATCCATATTTTTATATCCTATTCCATTCTATCCTGTATTATTCTAGTTATATAAATACGAGATACGTTAAATTGATTATAAATAAAAACATTTAGTAAAAATTCATATACAGATGTTAGTAGTTTAAATTTAATATAAGGAAAAGGTGGTAAAATTTTATTTACCTAGGAGCAGAAAAATGATAAAAACGCCTCTGCATATTAGCCATACTTACTTTAAATGGATCCACCACTCATTCTAGTAAATGTGGTAAATTCTAGTTTCATTTCGTTATATAAATTTCCTTTTCCCAGCTATATTTTCCTTCTTATTGGATTTTCAATTAGGATTTCTGTGATATGTCATTTACAATTAATTTTTACAAAATGAAAACAAATTTTTACATTTTACCATGCTAATTATTACGATTTCCTTATAGCTAGCAGTTCCTGTAAACAATATTTTTGTTTCTCTTAATGATTACAACTGATCAAAATATAATTTGTTTTCGCTAATAGTCATAATAATAAACCTAACACGATACTGTATTTTGGAATGAAGTACTAAATAGTAAATAAAAATCATAATTTTTAAAAAAAAGTNCAAATAACAATTTATCACAAACCTTTTCATTTCAGACAAGTATAAATTATTGTTCATTCAACTCAGTCATTTTTATTAGCAACATCAACCCACGAAAACTTCTAAACAGCTACTCGGTTTATTAGCCAAACTCTCATAAAAAACGAAACCATTTAGCAATATTAATTTTAGAGCACGTTCAAAGCATATACGAATTTTCTTGATAAAGCATGTTATAATTTTGAAAGTCACAAAATTTTTATCATTTAGCTTTTACTACCCTTACTGTTCTATGACACTATTAATTATGGCACTATTACATTACATTCAGGACGATTCAAGAGTTCATTAACCATTCCAAAGACAAATTCCTGTCTTCTTAAAATACTTTATTATTTATCAATAATACAAAAAAATTGTTCGAAGTGAGACCGTTCTTTTCCAATACAATGAGAGCGATTACAAGTTAGTTAACAGAGCCAATGCCTCGGTTAACCAACTTTTCGACAACTCTATACAGATTGCATCAATGAAACAAAACATTCTGTTAAAAATTACTGTTTTTGTGAATCTACTTGATAACGGAATTGGTTGAATGCTGAATGAAATTGAAGATTTACTGTATTCATTGTAATCGATTCTACTAAAGTACGAGTATATACAGATAAATGAAATTTAGTTTAGGATCTACAAACTCATCTCAATGCAACTTCATAAATCTATCCTATTAAATGTAACTGATATCTATAATAAAATTTTGATAATGATTATAAATATCTTTTGTTTCAACTAGGAAAATTACGATACGTCTAGTTCCATTCGAATTTAATTTGTTTCATTATGNAACCAACTTTTCGACAACTCTATACAGATTGCATCAATGAAACAAAACATTCTGTTAAAAATTACTGTTTTTGTGAATCTACTTGATAACGGAATTGGTTGAATGCTGAATGAAATTGAAGATTTACTGTATTCATTGTAATCGATTCTACTAAAGTACGAGTATATACAGATAAATGAAATTTAGTTTAGGATCTACAAACTCATCTCAATGCAACTTCATAAATCTATCCTATTAAATGTAACTGATATCTATAATAAAATTTTGATAATGATTATAAATATCTTTTTTAACAGTTATGATCATGTCTATAAGTTTAATAATCTTATTCTAAAAGTAAATAGTAAGACCAGACCAGAAACAAGGATCGTTTAGCCTGGGCAAAGAGATTGTAAAATTTAATCTTTTAATCTAAAAACATGATGTGAAAATGTTTGAAAAAGTTCATATGTAGTTACAAATGAACTTTTCCAAACATCGAGACAATCGTGTCTCTTAAATTCCGATTAAGATAAAAGATTAAAATTAATATAAATATATATTGGCACTCTAAAAGATTTAGGTTCGAGTTCAGGTCCTCCACTGTGATAAAAATCTCAGAGAATGATACGAATAGTTTAGACTCCGTTTCTCGCTGTTTTCTTCCTCATTACGGATTCGATCAAAATCGTGGTGGACTTACACAAAAGCAACCCTCTTAGTCAGCAACCCTCAGGGTCGCATAAAAATGTGAATATAAAGCGAGGGTCACAGATGACCCTCGCTTTAAGTCCTAATATAATTGCTAACTACTAATTTTCGTTCTATATCTATACCCAGATAATGCCTCTAAAAAATTAGGCTGGACTCTCAAAATTGCCTTAAAATGATCTTTCTTTTAATGCGTGCAAAGCAGAACCAAATCATTTAATATGGGAAATAAAATAATTAATTTTAAATAATCTTCAGCAGTGTTAGAAATGTATTGAAACTGAACGAGCAATTATTTATTGTGACATCGTCTAAATGCTGGGCTTCAATTTTTAATCATATTTTTAATTTATTTAATTTAAAATATATGCTCGTCATTTAAAATTAGTAGTATCTTGCCCCTGTAAGTCATACTTTTCCTAACAACAACAGAGTCATGCCGGTCATCTATGTTACTCCGTTCTGTGAAAAATTTTTGAATTGAAATTACACTTTGAATTTATTTAATTTAAAATATATGCTCGCCATTTAAAATTAGTAGTATCTTGCCCCTGTAAATCATACTTTTCCTAACAACAACAGAGTCATGCCGGTCATCTATGCTACTCCNAACTCCTTTAAAATAATTTATTTAATTTTTTAAATTAATTTATAAGTGCATTTTTATATGATAATTTTAACTTATTTTAGCATGCAGCGATAAACTTATTCCATGACTGATAAAGTAATTTAATATGCATTTGGAATAGGTTAATCTTAACAATATCAATAAACTAAATAGATAAACATGACTCGTTAGATGAATAATTAATTTATCATATTTCAGAGAACATTGCATGATAATATTTATTCAAATTACATTGTCAATCAAATACTGATACTGTATTAAAAATATTATTGCTTTTCTATTAATTTTTTTTTATTTAATATGTTTTAACCTTTAAACATTGGTATTTTATTAATCTTGTATAGCTTAGTATTTTGTATTGTAAAAGAAAGTATCATATTATAAAATATAGGGTAAGCAAGGGCTAACTGGATCAAGGGGTAAAATGGATCACTCTAAGCTTTTAACGTCATATTTTAAAGTTTTCATTTTTGTGTTTTGTTCTTTCTGTGTTTGTCTTGTGTCTACTTCAAGAAACCTCATTGGTGCCACTGCTCCCTAAATTTTTCTAGAAATGAAGGAAGAATTCGAAGAAATTCGCTTCAGTTTCTTGCTTAGCATCTGTGGAGATGCTAGGCAAAGCATAATCCACAATGGTATCCAATCAGATAGTCAGTTGGAATAACTAAACAGGATCGGGTCTTTGCTTCCCAGAAGGCTAAATGGCCCCAAGATTTCCAAAATTTTATTATTTTGGAAATATCAAAGTAAAATTCTTTGGGGGCAGGTCCGGAGGAACTGGAACCTTAGAACAACTTAGTTACACAATTATGGTAAGAAATAGAGCTCTTATTTTCATTTTAGCTTCTTCTGCTTTGTAAGCTCTAGAAGGGAGATGGGTCTTTTTCCATAACCATTATGTAAAAAATGTTCTTGAATATTTCTATTTTAAACTATTTTAATGTAGTGAGTTTGTTTTGATGTGTTCGTGTTTAATTAGTCCGATTATCATAATTGAAAAGCATGTGGTCAATTTCACGCCATACGTATATTGTGTATTATCCATTTCATCCTTACAATTGGGTGAAATGGATCGTTTGCAAATATATTTTGAAATGTCAATATCATCACTCCAAATGGACTTGGGTATTTGAGAATTATATTCTTTCAATCAGTGGGGTTAATTTAATTTTTTCTGTTATAGTTTTTTTTACAATAAATGATTTTGCTAAAACTGTTCCAATTCATCACTACATACCTTAATAAACTAACAAAAATTTTATATGTTTTAACAGAAAATAATTAATATTTTCTATATGTTATATATATATATATAAACCTACGTTATATTAATTATTAAATATAACTATATGGAATAGGACTATACATTTATAATATATAATTAGTAATTTAATAATTAAAATACCCAAAAAGAAAATCACTGATCGCAAAATAAATATAAACAAAAACGTCAATATTTATTTTGTGATAAGACGTACTAAATAAATATATATAATTAATTACGTTTAATTTATATATAACTGATAAAATTAATTAGTTAATCAATTTTTATTTTATTACATTTATTGAAGTTCAATAAATAAATTATTATTGATATTTCTGAGAAATAGAACAATGTATAGAATAACAATGAAAATTTAGACATAAATCTACATATATAATTAAATATAAAATTATATTAGCATATAGACTATTTNTATAAATTCTATCAATTTTATTAAATTAATATAATTATAAATTGCATTTACAAGAAATATAAGATTATAGAATTTAATATTTATGTATTTATAATTTATTGGGGTTTTTTTTGCAAATTTGCATATAACTTTAATTAGGCTACAATTTGAAAAACTGTATATAGACTTATAAATTCCCACTGTCGTTCGTTTGTCTGTCTATCCTTCCTTAATCTCGAAAACGGTGTTAGATAGATGAAAGTCGAAACCAGATATGGAAATATTAGGGGTAAGGGTGACTCGATTAGCTCTATTCGAACTTTCGGTTTAGACCGAAAGTCACGTAATTTCAATTCAAAAATTTTTCCCAGAACGGAGTAATATAGATGACCGGCATAACTCTGTTGTTATTAGGTAAAGTATGATTTACAGGGGCAAGACACTACTAATTTGAGATGGTGAGCATATATTTTAAATGAAATAAATTAATTTTATTTAATTTGTTTTAATAAATTTGTATTTAATAATTGTTTTGTTTTTCTTTTTGTGGATAACAGCCAGCTCGATTAGGTTCATTATAAAATAATTCGAAAAAACCTGTCTTTCGATCATAAGAAAGTGTTTTGATTTTATTAAAGTATTGTTTTAAATAGTAGATTTAGATTCCTTGATATATACAGAAGTATATATAGGAATATACAGAGGTTATAGCTGAATATACACTTCTTTTTTTCTTTAACATTGAATATATATATATCACAATATGTAAATAATGGAAATATCTGTCTGCTGCCAAAATACAATAACATTATTTTCGCATGTTTTACTTAGAGTTTAATTAGAACTTCCGTGTTATCATTCAGGTTCCTATAGAAACTTTGTTTATCTATAACAAGAAATAATTATCAACATTCCGTCAGTATCATTACCATTAACGCCATTTTTTTATAAAATTAGATTCGAAAATTCTTTTTTGATATAATTTTTAAAATATTAGGCATTAAATATAATGAATGATAAAAACAATACAAGAAAACTAATCTGATATCAAATGAATCATTTTTTATATAATTTTTGTCGAATTATGAATGTTAAGTGCTATAAAAAATACATAGTGTGAAAATATAACGTTGTTAGGATATATACCATATTCATAAATATAAAATTATTTACAGAATTTTTAAAATAATTTAAGTTTTTTTCATAAATATAAAGAATTGTAAATTTTAATAAATTCTAGTACGAGTTTTGTTGCTATGTCGAAAGATCACGCACTATTGCAAAATTTATTCTGCATTATTTACTTTAAGAAAAACCGATATATTTAATTATAAATTCCTTTATTTACTTTAATTACTCGTGGCATTCGGATAGAATTCTTTTGTATATATATATATATATATTGTTTACAAGATAATTGTAACTTATAAGCTTACAAGTTAAATACAAATTTTAAATCGATAGTTTCGTTTATGTAATAATTTCGAAGTTATGAATTACTAATTAAATAATTTGCATAATTTTAAATTCTTTATATTCTATTAAATAATCTATTAAATAAAAGGTTGATAAATTTTAGTAAATAATGCTAAAAATTTTATGATTTTATGAATTTTTTTATTCTTCTTTCATTCAATAATTCTCAAAAAACAAACTTAAATTATATTTATGTTATTTTTACTAATTATATATTGTATATAAATACGCCTATTTGACACAAAATAATTTTATTTTTAATGTTTTATATACAATTATTAAAAGTTTAATTTGATGACTATTTGAAAAAATAATATACCTATAAGATTAGATGAAAGTCAAGATAGGATATGGAAAGCTTAGGGGCATATGGCCCAGATTAACTATATCCAAACTTCCGGTCTGGACCAGAAATCACGTGATTTTAATTAAAAAATTTCCCCAGAAAGGAGTTACATAGATGACCTGCATGACTCAGTTGTTATGAGGAAAAGTATGATTTACAGGGGCAAGACATAACTAATTTGAGATCGAGAGCATATATTTTAAATTAAATAAACTTTCAGATAAGTAATGGTATAAAAATATAATCAAGAATTCTATAATCATAATTATGCTTTACAAATAAATTAGGTTATCGATGTAGTAGGAAACAGTTTAATGCAGGTAGAAAAGTACACCAAATGACAAATAATCACGCTAAATATTAATTATTCAAAATATTTAAATACAAATAACAAATATATCCTAATTTTCGGAAATTTTATCGTAAACGATAATAAAATATTTAAATATAAACCTTTTTTCACTGAAAAGAAATGATCAATTAGAATATATATTTTTTGATTCGAATGGCCATTTTAATTTTTAAAAACTAATAAATATAATTCACGGAACTAAACGAGTGATTCCGAATTATATACAAGGAGAAACGCAATTCTTTTTTAAAGTTTAAATTATCGTTGAACTGAATTTTCAGAAATAAATCAATAAAACACAATTTATATTATAATAGGGAATAAATTATGTCTTATGGGCATAACAAAGAAACATGTAAAACTTTTCAAATTTTTAGAATAATTATTCAATTCTAAATATTATCATTTCTTCATTTTATTCAATTTTATGTGGAATAGATATAGAGTAATACTCTATTATCTGTCAGGAATCGGGAGCGTGATAAGAATAGACGGATAATAGAATTCCTCCTACCAGCACATAAAATTTATTTACAAGCCACAATTAATACACAATCTTATACGTACAGTACAGTATAGTCGACCAAGTTTATTTACTGTACAGTGCTGAAATAGAGGGTTGGATACAGTAAAATTCATTAAAATAAAGTGCAATATGTGCCGTACATCATTATATCAATAGCCAAAAGTTTAAAAAAAAATTATAGTAACTCTGACTTCTCAAACTGAATTTAATACTATGACGGTTAAAAAGTTTCGGATAATCGAGTTTTTACCGTATATTAAGATTTATACTCGAACTTTAATTAATTAAAATTAATATTATATTTTTGTATTAATAAATATGAATAATAAATATATTATATTTTAAAAAATATGTAAATAACTAATTCTATACCTTGTTTAATACATTAAAAATAAATTGAATTTCAATCGTGCTAGGAAACAAAATAGAATAAACATATGATAAAAATACAATAAATACTGACATAGTAGTTAAATAAAGAAATTTATTTCGTTTTAAATACAAAAAAAAATAATTTTATCACAGATAGTAGCGTGATAAAATAGCATTATTAAAACTTTTATCCCGTTATGAAAGTCTGATATTTCCGTCATATTCTTTATATTCGTTCGCACTTACTATAAAATTTCCCTTTGTAATAGCTTTAATTTGTCGCGTTTAACTTTTCAATTAGAAATTGTGGATGAACTTAACAATAGAATTTTTTTTTATGTATTTAATTAATTTAGTTAGAGGATTAAATTGATATATAATTAGACATACTTGTCAATATTACATCAACTCCCTTCCAGTTTTGATAAGTTACAATGGAGGATCAAACATCTCTATTGGAATATTTCCTTCTCAGAAAAATATTCAATGGTTTTTATTGGAAAAATGCCAATAGTAGATAGAAACAGTACTTTTTTTTTTAGTCACGTTTGGCCTACCACTATTCACCTGGCAGATGTCGAGTAAAGTGAAGGTGAAGCCCACTTCATCTCATTCGTGACGTAATACATGATCTAAGGAATATACTTTTTGATCATGTACTCAATCCTATCTTCTCATTGATTAAGAGATGCTAAATTTAATATTATTCTGGTAAAATTACGAATGATACAGAAAGAATTGTAAAGTTTAGATATATAAAACAAGAATTACGTTACACAGAAATGTCTAAAGTAATTTAAAGTATAAAGATTAATTTATTAAGTCCGTAATGGATGTGATTTTAATAATTCTTCGTATATATACTAATACATTAAAGATAATTTATGTTAGAATAATATGGAGTTAAAGATATATGCGTACATATTTTTTAAAGCTTAAAAATTATTTTTGTCTATCGCGTGATATTTTAACTTCATCAATATTGAACTTGATAAACCCTGTACAAGCGTTACAATAGATTCAATTTTAAATAGAAAAAATTCAAATTTTAATTCTACTTAATTCTGTCTTTTCATTATTCTCCAAAATGTTTTATTTGCACGCAATCTCTTTGCATTTATTAAATTCATTAAATACTTGTCGCTGTTTTGTATATATTATCAATTACAGTACACCATCATTAAATACTCTGTTTTATTGTTAGAAATTTAATTTTTTTTTGTAAATAATCTGAATGCCTGAAATTATTTAGAGGAAACATTAACATATTCTATTATAACTAGCGTGTTTTTAAAATAAATAACAATAAATATTTATTTTATTTTAATATTCTTATTTTATGCACACGAGTTTTTAAAACATTAAATTTCGGAATTATAAGAATATTTTTTAAGTATATATTACTAAAATTTTATATATTTTAATCTTACTAGATGAATACATATACACGCAAAATTCTCCAAAGTATATATTTTAATCAATCTATAAATATATTTAGAATAATCTGCAGCAGTGAATTCACATTAATGATAAAGCTAACAGAAAAAACAGGAAGATATATTCCTTACACGCAAGTAGGCTCAAAACAGGTTGTATTACATTGATTGAACATAGAAAATCTCTTGAGATTTTCACCAGTTAATCTCCATTTATTCCAATGGTGTTTAATGCTCTTAAATTCATCTTAATTCCAATATAAGGCCTATTAACTATACTATAAAAATTCGACTTTTTTTCTAATCAGTAAAATTGCCACGATTAAAACGAATCGTGATACAATTCCGTTTAAATCTTATGTATTTATTATTTATAATTTCGTGCAAATCCTTATGATATAAATAAATTATCAATTCATTACTTTAAAATATTTCTGACGTTTAAAAAAATGTCAGAGCTTAGCTTAAAAAAAGAAGATCAAAATCTGAAATTTTCAATATAAATAACATAAAAATGCACTTTTGTTTAACTTTGCATTTTGTATTCATTTACGTTGTATGTTGATTACTATTATTATTATTTTTTTTTTATTAATGTTCAGTTATATAATTCGTGTAATAAATCATATATTTTTTAAAAAGTAAATTCTATTGAACCATGTATGTGAAATTCCTTTAAAAATAAAGTGAAAAGACGTGTTTATGAACTTAATTCCGCATTTTGTTCGCATGCAATCTGTTTCCGATTTTTTACTTGTCAGCAAAAACGAAAAAAAAAATTTTATATATGATTAATCAAACGTACGCTAATGTCGAGTACCTCCAACCAATTCAACATCAATAGATTTACATATCAATACCTTATAAACATCTAAAAAAAAAAAACTTTTCCACGTCAAAAAAGATATAGAATTATACATTTTACAAAATCCTCCCGAGTAACTGCTAACAAAGAACTCAATATATAGAGTAAATAGGTAACTTTTTTTATGGATTTAATTATAATTGGACGAGACTTAATGAACTTGTTAACTTATTAAAATTAGTTACGCTAATAATAAATATTTTAAAATATGAGTATAAACTATTAATCGCTACATTTAAACGGTTTTTTACTTCATAAATATCTAACAGCAGCGACTAACTACACGTGAAAATTTAAGCGGAACTTAACAAAGCGCTTAAGAAGTTAATAAATTTTATTTGAATTCATTAATTTAATTTTTAAGATGTAAATTAAATCAATTACCTTTCCGTAGGATAGTTGTCAGTAGACATATTTCCTGAACCAGTCTAGTTTGTCCATATAAGCATTCCCTTTGGTTACCGTGGTGATAGCGTATGGGTGGGGCATGTGCAACTGCGACTCTTTGCTTATTGTATAGGCTGTACTGTACTGATAGAATAACTTTCCGTTACTTGAAGAAGTTATACATCATATATTTTATTGCCTGTAATTAATTTACATTGATTTTTCGAAGATTTAGAATCTATTTCTACTGTATCTAAATGCAATTTAGAATATAGTTTAGTACGTATGAATATCTTAACAGTGTCTGTCAGTATATTAAAAATCATATCTCGAAGATTGTTATGGAAATTTATGTGGTTATTGCCACTTATCTTCGATCGTACTTTGTAATTAAGAACAGTCTATTTTCCTGTCCTAAACAGTTGTTGAGTCTCATGAATCGGATAGATGTATAACTTGTTATTATATTCGAAAGTTTGTTTTAATTTGATTTTCGTACGTTTTTATTTTATAATAAATAATTAATGCTATACAAATGATAAATTTAAACACTACACTATCTAAAATAAGTGTTAATTAATAGGTCTATCGGATTTTATTGAGCTGCAATTTGAAAAAAAAAATGTAGA
>NW_019385491.1:9173-15621 GCF_000671375.1 Centruroides sculpturatus | reverse complement strand
TATTTCGTTTAATGCATTCCATTATATATATATATAAAAGATAGAAAAATAAAATAGATTTTTTGGGATAAAATTAATATTTTTACTTATTTATATTATCCAAAATTTACATCAATTAGGAAGATAATAATAAAGGTTTTGTGTTGAGAAAATATATTGATTAATCTTTGCACTTATTGATATTTTTAAAATACAATACACTGTAGATTATTTAAAATAATGGAGAGTTTTTGAGCAGTACAGATTAATCAAATTGTTAAATCACATAATAATAAATTTTAAAAAAATTGACATCATGACAAATAATATATTAAAGAGAGATAATATACAGGGTGATTCAAAAGTCTCCATTCAAAATAGACTCTTGAAGTAATGCAATTGTGGTACACCTGTACATATTACATCAGTTGTGTTGACATGAATGGGAAGAATGTAAATTATTAGGTTATATCTTGTGTCTTATAACAGATTGCATAATAAAATAAACCCTTTGGTTATGTAAAGAGAATTTTGAATACACAGTTTAATTAATGTAATGAAAATATATAAATAAAAATGTTATTTTATGTAACTGAAGAATATTAATAGTGTATANTGTGGATAACAGCCAGCTCGATTAGGTTCATTATAAAATAATTCGAAAAAACCTGTCTTTCGATCATAAGAAAGTGTTTTGATTTTATTAAAGTATTGTTTTAAATAGTAGATTTAGATTCCTTGATATATACAGAAGTATATATAGGAATATACAGAGGTTATAGCTGAATATACACTTCTTTTTTTCTTCAACATTGAATATATATATATCACAATATGTAAATAATGGAAATATCTGTCTGCTGACAAAATACAATAACATTATTTTCGCATGTTTTACTTAGAGTTTAATTAGAACTTCCGTGTTATCATTCAGGTTCCTATAGAAACTTTGTTTATCTATAACAAGAAATAATTATCAACATTCCGTCAGTATCATTACCATTAACGCCATTTTTTTATAAAATTAGATTCGAAAATTCTTTTTTGATATAATTTTTAAAATATTAGGCATTAAATATAATGAATGATAAAAACAATACAAGAAAACTAATCTGATATCAAATGAATCATTTTTTATATAATTTTTGTCGAATTATGAATGTTAAGTGCTATAAAAAATACATAGTGTGAAAATATAACGTTGTTAGGATATATACCATATTCATAAATATAAAATTATTTACAGAATTTTTAAAATAATTTAAGTTTTTTTCATAAATATAAAGAATTGTAAATTTTAATAAATTCTAGTACGAGTTTTGTTGCTATGTCGAAAGATCACGCACTATTGCAAAATTTATTCTGCATTATTTACTTTAAGAAAAACCGATATATTTAATTATAAATTCCTTTATTTACTTTAATTACTCGTGGCATTCGGATAGAATTCTTTTGTATATATATATATATATATTGTTTACAAGATAATTGTAACTTATAAGCTTACAAGTTAAATACAAATTTTAAATCGATAGTTTCGTTTATGTAATAATTTCGAAGTTATGAATTACTAATTAAATAATTTGCATAATTTTAAATTCTTTATATTCTATTAAATAATCTATTAAATAAAAGGTTGATAAATTTTAGTAAATAATGCTAAAAATTTTATGATTTTATGAATTTTTTTATTCTTCTTTCATTCAATAATTCTCAAAAAACAAACTTAAATTATATTTATGTTATTTTTACTAATTATATATTGTATATAAATACGCCTATTTGACACAAAATAATTTTATTTTTAATGTTTTATATACAATTATTAAAAGTTTAATTTGATGACTATTTGAAAAAATAATATACCTATAAGATTAGATGAAAGTCAAGATAGGATATGGAAAGCTTAGGGGCATATGGCCCAGATTAACTATATCCAAACTTCCGGTCTGGACCAGAAATCACGTGATTTTAATTAAAAAATTTCCCCAGAAAGGAGTTACATAGATGACCTGCATGACTCAGTTGTTATGAGGAAAAGTATGATTTACAGGGGCAAGACATAACTAATTTGAGATCGAGAGCATATATTTTAAATTAAATAAACTTTCAGATAAGTAATGGTATAAAAATATAATCAAGAATTCTATAATCATAATTATGCTTTACAAATAAATTAGGTTATCGATGTAGTAGGAAACAGTTTAATGCAGGTAGAAAAGTACACCAAATGACAAATAATCACGCTAAATATTAATTATTCAAAATATTTAAATACAAATAACAAATATATCCTAATTTTCGGAAATTTTATCGTAAACGATAATAAAATATTTAAATATAAACCTTTTTTCACTGAAAAGAAATGATCAATTAGAATATATATTTTTTGATTCGAATGGCCATTTTAATTTTTAAAAACTAATAAATATAATTCACGGAACTAAACGAGTGATTCCGAATTATATACAAGGAGAAACGCAATTCTTTTTTAAAGTTTAAATTATCGTTGAACTGAATTTTCAGAAATAAATCAATAAAACACAATTTATATTATAATAGGGAATAAATTATGTCTTATGGGCATAACAAAGAAACATGTAAAACTTTTCAAATTTTTAGAATAATTATTCAATTCTAAATATTATCATTTCTTCATTTTATTCAATTTTATGTGGAATAGATATAGAGTAATACTCTATTATCTGTCAGGAATCGGGAGCGTGATAAGAATAGACGGATAATAGAATTCCTCCTACCAGCACATAAAATTTATTTACAAGCCACAATTAATACACAATCTTATACGTACAGTACAGTATAGTCGACCAAGTTTATTTACTGTACAGTGCTGAAATAGAGGGTTGGATACAGTAAAATTCATTAAAATAAAGTGCAATATGTGCCGTACATCATTATATCAATAGCCAAAAGTTTAAAAAAAAATTATAGTAACTCTGACTTCTCAAACTGAATTTAATACTATGACGGTTAAAAAGTTTCGGATAATCGAGTTTTTACCGTATATTAAGATTTATACTCGAACTTTAATTAATTAAAATTAATATTATATTTTTGTATTAATAAATATGAATAATAAATATATTATATTTTAAAAAATATGTAAATAACTAATTCTATACCTTGTTTAATACATTAAAAATAAATTGAATTTCAATCGTGCTAGGAAACAAAATAGAATAAACATATGATAAAAATACAATAAATACTGACATAGTAGTTAAATAAAGAAATTTATTTCGTTTTAAATACAAAAAAAAATAATTTTATCACAGATAGTAGCGTGATAAAATAGCATTATTAAAACTTTTATCCCGTTATGAAAGTCTGATATTTCCGTCATATTCTTTATATTCGTTCGCACTTACTATAAAATTTCCCTTTGTAATAGCTTTAATTTGTCGCGTTTAACTTTTCAATTAGAAATTGTGGATGAACTTAACAATAGAATTTTTTTTTATGTATTTAATTAATTTAGTTAGAGGATTAAATTGATATATAATTAGACATACTTGTCAATATTACATCAACTCCCTTCCAGTTTTGATAAGTTACAATGGAGGATCAAACATCTCTATTGGAATATTTCCTTCTCAGAAAAATATTCAATGGTTTTTATTGGAAAAATGCCAATAGTAGATAGAAACAGTACTTTTTTTTTTTAGTCACGTTTGGCCTACCACTATTCACCTGGCAGATGTCGAGTAAAGTGAAGGTGAAGCCCACTTCATCTCATTCGTGACGTAATACATGATCTAAGGAATATACTTTTTGATCATGTACTCAATCCTATCTTCTCATTGATTAAGAGATGCTAAATTTAATATTATTCTGGTAAAATTACGAATGATACAGAAAGAATTGTAAAGTTTAGATATATAAAACAAGAATTACGTTACACAGAAATGTCTAAAGTAATTTAAAGTATAAAGATTAATTTATTAAGTCCGTAATGGATGTGATTTTAATAATTCTTCGTATATATACTAATACATTAAAGATAATTTATGTTAGAATAATATGGAGTTAAAGATATATGCGTACATATTTTTTAAAGCTTAAAAATTATTTTTGTCTATCGCGTGATATTTTAACTTCATCAATATTGAACTTGATAAACCCTGTACAAGCGTTACAATAGATTCAATTTTAAATAGAAAAAATTCAAATTTTAATTCTACTTAATTCTGTCTTTTCATTATTCTCCAAAATGTTTTATTTGCACGCAATCTCTTTGCATTTATTAAATTCATTAAATACTTGTCGCTGTTTTGTATATATTATCAATTACAGTACACCATCATTAAATACTCTGTTTTATTGTTAGAAATTTAATTTTTTTTTGTAAATAATCTGAATGCCTGAAATTATTTAGAGGAAACATTAACATATTCTATTATAACTAGCGTGTTTTTAAAATAAATAACAATAAATATTTATTTTATTTTAATATTCTTATTTTATGCACACGAGTTTTTAAAACATTAAATTTCGGAATTATAAGAATATTTTTTAAGTATATATTACTAAAATTTTATATATTTTAATCTTACTAGATGAATACATATACACGCAAAATTCTCCAAAGTATATATTTTAATCAATCTATAAATATATTTAGAATAATCTGCAGCAGTGAATTCACATTAATGATAAAGCTAACAGAAAAAACAGGAAGATATATTCCTTACACGCAAGTAGGCTCAAAACAGGTTGTATTACATTGATTGAACATAGAAAATCTCTTGAGATTTTCACCAGTTAATCTCCATTTATTCCAATGGTGTTTAATGCTCTTAAATTCATCTTAATTCCAATATAAGGCCTATTAACTATACTATAAAAATTCGACTTTTTTTCTAATCAGTAAAATTGCCACGATTAAAACGAATCGTGATACAATTCCGTTTAAATCTTATGTATTTATTATTTATAATTTCGTGCAAATCCTTATGATATAAATAAATTATCAATTCATTACTTTAAAATATTTCTGACGTTTAAAAAAATGTCAGAGCTTAGCTTAAAAAAAGAAGATCAAAATCTGAAATTTTCAATATAAATAACATAAAAATGCACTTTTGTTTAACTTTGCATTTTGTATTCATTTACGTTGTATGTTGATTACTATTATTATTATTTTTTTTTTATTAATGTTCAGTTATATAATTCGTGTAATAAATCATATATTTTTTAAAAAGTAAATTCTATTGAACCATGTATGTGAAATTCCTTTAAAAATAAAGTGAAAAGACGTGTTTATGAACTTAATTCCGCATTTTGTTCGCATGCAATCTGTTTCCGATTTTTTACTTGTCAGCAAAAACGAAAAAAAAAATTTTATATATGATTAATCAAACGTACGCTAATGTCGAGTACCTCCAACCAATTCAACATCAATAGATTTACATATCAATACCTTATAAACATCTAAAAAAAAAAAACTTTTCCACGTCAAAAAAGATATAGAATTATACATTTTACAAAATCCTCCCGAGTAACTGCTAACAAAGAACTCAATATATAGAGTAAATAGGTAACTTTTTTTATGGATTTAATTATAATTGGACGAGACTTAATGAACTTGTTAACTTATTAAAATTAGTTACGCTAATAATAAATATTTTAAAATATGAGTATAAACTATTAATCGCTACATTTAAACGGTTTTTTACTTCATAAATATCTAACAGCAGCGACTAACTACACGTGAAAATTTAAGCGGAACTTAACAAAGCGCTTAAGAAGTTAATAAATTTTATTTGAATTCATTAATTTAATTTTTAAGATGTAAATTAAATCAATTACCTTTCCGTAGGATAGTTGTCAGTAGACATATTTCCTGAACCAGTCTAGTTTGTCCATATAAGCATTCCCTTTGGTTACCGTGGTGATAGCGTATGGGTGGGGCATGTGCAACTGCGACTCTTTGCTTATTGTATAGGCTGTACTGTACTGATAGAATAACTTTCCGTTACTTGAAGAAGTTATACATCATATATTTTATTGCCTGTAATTAATTTACATTGATTTTTCGAAGATTTAGAATCTATTTCTACTGTATCTAAATGCAATTTAGAATATAGTTTAGTACGTATGAATATCTTAACAGTGTCTGTCAGTATATTAAAAATCATATCTCGAAGATTGTTATGGAAATTTATGTGGTTATTGCCACTTATCTTCGATCGTACTTTGTAATTAAGAACAGTCTATTTTCCTGTCCTAAACAGTTGTTGAGTCTCATGAATCGGATAGATGTATAACTTGTTATTATATTCGAAAGTTTGTTTTAATTTGATTTTCGTACGTTTTTATTTTATAATAAATAATTAATGCTATACAAATGATAAATTTAAACACTACACTATCTAAAATAAGTGTTAATTAATAGGTCTATCGGATTTTATTGAGCTGCAATTTGAAAAAAAAAATGTAGACCTATAAA
>NW_019385491.1:0-7213 GCF_000671375.1 Centruroides sculpturatus | reverse complement strand
AAATAATAAATATCATTAAAACAATTAATATTATTAAAAATATTTTTTCAAAATTATAAAAAAAAATTTTGTGTATGCATGACAGATTATATAAATGTATAAATATGAAAACAAGCATATAAGATGCTTGTCCAACACTAAGAATGAATTGTTATCTTTTGTGCTGATTAACAATATACATATTAAATACAATTTTTATGTTTTAAATAGAGAAGATATTCCTACACTATTTTGAGGAAATCTTCAAAAATCCAAGAGATGATTAAGTAATTGATATCTAAAATCAGTAATTTGTTAACTCATCAGATTCTTGAAAACATCTCTGTTTACATTTGGTATTATTTTCTCCTCTCTTTGGAGAATCAATACTATGACTCTCCTGATCACGAGTGTTATTGACATATTAATATATATTTCTCCTCGTGGTTTAGGAGAAACTATGTTTGCTCTTCAACGCTTTCTAATTAGCATTGTCAAAGTTCATCGAAATTTCTCCTATCAGTTTTTAAGGAAGATTCGCAGTTCTGCCTTATAATATTTTTTTTTGTTTGTTTGTTTCTCTTCATACATCCTCACGTTTCGAATTCTTATTTGAAATGAAGTGTATTCGTTTTATTAATTTATATGCACTGTTTTATATTAATTTAGCATCATTTTTACACCTTATCATTAAAAAAAATATGAGAATAATGTCAAACTGACGTAAAATTCGGCACTACACTGACAAAATGAATACACCTTTATCTACAATGAAGAACCGAACTTGAAATTTGCGAAGGTTCATCCTGATTATTGGTTACATTTTCATGTTTATTTGTTGTGTTTTTTGTAATATTAAATAGAAATCATTGTTATTTTTATATACTATATTTTCTTTTGATTTTGTTGTTGGTATTATTTTATATTTTGATTTTAAACAAAGTGTAATTGAGTTAATTGTAGAAGACAGCCCAACATATAATAGAAGAAAATTTCTTATAGAAGAAAAAAATTCAAATTAATTCTCATAATTATTTTTTCATAATTCTGCATTATTTCCATACTTTATTGCCGCGTACATAATCATCATCGACAAGAAACGGCCACTGTTGCTATATATCGGCCTATATATACAGTACATTCACTGTAAACAACGGGCTTGATGTGATAAACATAATTTTTAGGCTGCAATTTTTAAATTACAAACCTATACATTTCTAATGTCGTCCTTACATCTGTCTGTCCTTCGTTAATCTCGAGAACAGAGTTAAATAACTGGAAATTAAGATTATATAAGGAAAGATGAGGGGCCAGAGAACCCAATTTACTATATACGAACTTTCGGTATGAATCTGAATCACGGTATTTCTTGAATTGAAATCCAGTATGGAGTTAGATGACTTCAATGACTTGATTGCTGTCAGAAGTATGATGTACAGGGGCAAGACACTACTAAAATGCAGATCAGATATGGAAAGCTTGAGGGTCGGAGACCCCAATTAACTATATAGAAACTTCCGGTCTAAACCAGAAGGTCACATAATTTTTAAAATTAAAAGACGATTAAAAATTGCAGCCCTGTATTTTGACGATGTCACAATAAATAATTGCTCGTTTGATATTAGGTTTGATTTGAAACAATTTCAATCGTAAGCCAGGCTCAGCTTCATGTCTATATTTAATCTTAATAGCTATTAATTTAGAAAAATCTGACTCTGAAAAGGTAGGAACTTACAAAAAGCATCAGAACTTTCAGAGCAAAGCAAGCCAATTCAGGATATTCTTTCAGCAACTCAGTCTAAAACTGTAACAGACTTGCTTTGATAAAATGACTTTTTAGATTACTATCTGATGAAATATCAAGTAGCTGTTCCTGCTGGATAACTGACAGTTCTGGAACAGGCGTATCAGAATGAATGGATTTCTAGCCATGAGTATGGAACAAAGGATAATTCGGTAAAATACTCACGCAATTGCTGGGCCAGAATTCTCAAGTGCTGTATTACATCAGCCTTTACATCAATAATTGTGTCTATGCTGGACAGAAAGCTGTGTAATGTTGGGAAGCACTCGAATTTCACTTTCTCTGCATAATTCGTCCAGAAATTCAACTTCTTTATCATTGCTTCAATTTTGTCACGTTCATTGAATACTGTGCCAAAACTACCCTAAAGAAGTAAATTTGATTCATTAAGACGAGAAAAATTATTTGCCAAATACGCAACCCTTTGATCGAAGTTGAGTCTAAAAACCAATTTCCCAACTCAAAAGGATACTTCGAAAAGAAAAACTTAAATTCATTATTCAGCTGTATTTTACGAAACAATACTTTACCTTGTAAAACCCATCGGACTTCTGTGTGCAACATCATAGCATGATCGCTATCCATTTCGTTACAAATAGAAATAAATATCCTTGCATTCATGAACTTAGCCTTTATAAAGTTGAAAATTTTGATCAGTTTATTAAGGGAAGCTTGCAAGTTTACGGACATTGCTTCTCGATGAATAGTACAATGCGTCCAATTTGCTTCGGGGCGACCTTTTGAATTTAACTGATAAGTCTGTTGTATCTTCCTGTCGTGATATTTGCTTCTCCGTGCAAATGCCTACACATTTGGACCACTCAATGCCATTTTTGGACATGAAATTATCAATGAGAGAGAAAATGTCTTTTCTTCTTGGTGTTCTTTTTAACGGTTGACAAAAGAGATCTTCCTGAATAGTATCATTTGATATGTACCAAACATAAATAGAACGTGAGCCAATCCAGCGACATCGGTTGACTCGTAAATTTGCAATGCATAGTACGAAGTATTCTTAACATTATCCACCAGTTGGCACTCAATACTATCTGCTATGTCGTGAATACGATGCTAAACAGAATCATTCGAGGAAGAGATGAGAATCGAATTTTTCCGTGCTTTGTCATCCAGCATGCATTCGACAATGTCTTTTGCAGGAAACACAATTGGAGATTTTGCTAATGAATGTGGCTTTGCTGATTTAGCCAAATGATAGATGAAAAGATAGGATACCTTTAACCCCGCTTTGTTTGACTCTAACGATATTGACTGATGCAAACAAATTTTTCTCACTATCAACTGTTTGCACTTTATCTCAAAAAATTCAGTTGGCTTATTTACAAGTTTCAAGTGTTCAGTGTGATGCCGCTACAGAATTGACGGTTTCATGGAATGATTTGACAAAACTTCACAACAGATAACACATTGTTGAAGAGGATTTTCACTGTCTCCAGATCACGTAAATCCAAGTTGCAAATACGAACCATTATATTTATGTCGTTTTTATATCGTACGCGTTACAGAAACGTGTCATACGCGTGGTTCTCAAAGTGCGGTACTCGAGATCACACTTTGAGAACCATGAATCTAAACAATTAATATCTTTCATTCTTACTTTTCAAGTGCCCACTACCTAATATCATTTCTAATTGCTTACTTAAATAAACAGTTTTAATATTCACAGATTCATGAATAATTAAATTTTATATTTACTTTGAAAGTCATCAGTAAGGCTTGATGCAATCTACATTGATGATTTCAATTCAAAATTTTCTCGAGAATGGAATTAGATGAATGACATGACTCGATTATTGTCAGAATTATGATGTACTGTACTGTACAAGGGCAAGACATCACTAAAATTTAGATAATGTATGGAAAACTTAAGAGTCGTGAATAACTGTATACGAACTTCCGATCTGAACCAAAAGTCAGGTGCATTTTTTTTTTTAATTTAAAAAAAATTACGCATCTTTCGGACTAATTTAAAAATTTCAGGCAGGAATTGTGACGATGCTAAATTAAATAATTGCTCTTTAGGAAATATAAAATAATATTAAGTAAGAAGACAATACTAAAACAAATTNAAGATTGAAGCGACACAGCACTGGCGAAAATTTAAATTTGCGGACTGGAATTCTTTCGGATGATTGACTTTCGGAAAATCGACGCTCTACTGTATATATATATTGTATACAATGTTTTCAGATTTTTGAAATGCTCACCAGATATATTTATTTATTAACTGAATTAGAAAAAAAAGAAGAAGGAGAAGGAGGTCGATAAAAGATTGAGGAATCCTTAAAAGGATCGTAACAGTCGAAAAAGTTTAGGAACTCCTAGTGTACATTATATTGCCATTACCTATGTACTGTATGTTATAGGATTATTGAAAAAATTTGTCGACTAAAATCACGGGAGTTATAAGCTTCAAAGAAAGTAAACAAAATCATGTTACATGCACACATACATACAGAAAAAACTCGAATTATTTTTGCATTTTTCCACGTTTGAAGGTCTCTCGAGTTTAAAAATATAAAATCTTGGGGGATTATTTTTTGACCGATTCCATACTTTCCTTCTGTTATTTATAACAGATGTGTTCGTGATAATAACAACGTAAAATACTAGTAGTATATGCGTATCATGCTAGTAGTATTCATGTAATTTATATACACACAATACACTTTGCCGATTACGGCGTCATCTAAAGAACAAAATTGGAAACCATAATTTATATATAATTATATGCACAGACGATACTAAACTCAATTTATCCGCCTAAACTGTCCGTAGCGTGGCGCTGGACGGCGGAAAGTAGTTCGGCTGCTCGATGACGTTTTATCGAATTATAGGAGGTTTTTTTACCGTTGTTTACAAATACCGTCGCAATTTTTTCGCCGTCTTATAGGAATCGTAATTATAGGAACCAGTCTTATAGGGGGATCTACTGTATATACGAATGAATCGTACAAGCAAAAAAAAAAGAGGTCGACAGGTCACGATATCCACGGGTAAAATTAACAGTCCACCCGGACGGTGAGTCGATTCCCGGACTGCACTGTCCGGATGGTAACACTATTTTGTGCTCATTTCACTCGGTCCGAATCGTAGGTGCGACGAAAATATGACATAAAATGGTTCAAATTTTTACAAGATATTATTATTATTTATTGTGAAATTTTGCAGCCCCCTAAAAAGTGACGCCCCTGCCGCCCCCACTACGCTACGCCACTGTAGATAGAGATATAGATTCAACCTTTTGAGCAGACTTTTCATCGAATACAGATGAAACTGCATCTTTCAATGTAGGTTTTATCAATGATTCACCAATAATGTGTGCTTCGCCATGAAGAGAAATATGGTAAGCTGCTTTATATGATGCTTCAGTTGCATTTTTATTGTCTGTTCTGCATTTCTTCATCATGAAATTTGTAGTTTTATTGAAACTTTCATGTTTTCTTTCAAAAAAAGATTTATCCTTATTTTTATAGACACTATGCCTGGTTTCCATGTGTCTTTGCAACTTTGCTGATGCCAAAGAACTGTTAGCTACTCTTGTGTGACAAAGAATACAAATGGCGTCTGGGGCTTCTTCACCATCACCAGCTTTCTCATCACCATCACCAGCTTTCTCATTTTAGTAGTAAAGCCATGTGACAAATACTGAGGATCATACTTGCGTTTCTTTTTGCCTGGCTGCCGTTCAGAACAAGAGGGAACATATTCCGTGTGTTTTGAACTAGTAGTTGCAGATCGTTCTTTTGCAAGTTCACCTTTTTCTTATTTCCTTTGGATGTTGTTGCTTTACTAATCCTTTTTAACCATCAATCCATTGCAGGACTTTAAAAATAGTAAAAATAATTTGTTGAGTAGAAGAAATGCTTGTGGTAACAGTAGAGCAGCATAACCTTCCTGCACAAGAATTGGCGTGTGTAACTAACCGACAAAGCCAGCCATCACCAGTGTTGCCAACTCTTAATAATCTAGTCTGACAACACTTGCTGTCAGTGGGAATTCATTGACATCATAAGATATGATATGTACCGATTTCTTATGTTATTATTAAATGTTGCTTTTCAATGTAACTTTACGGAACCCCTGACCTTGCTTCATGGAACCCACTTTGAGAACCACTGCCCTAGACCAGAGATTCCCAACCTGTGGTACGCGTACCCCTAGGGGTACACGATAGGTTGTTTAGGGGTACAGAAAAAAGTTAGTTATTATGGCAGAAAAAATAATATATTATGTATCACAAACTAATAGTATTAAAAANAATCTTGAAAAGGTTCTGGAACCGATTGATGATTAACTCCGCCTCATCTCTGTTTCCACAGTTTATCAAGGTGTTAATATTTAGCGCAGCCTGCAGCCGCATCTTAAAAAGCGGCCAATTGGCCCGGTTAATGGCAAAATGTGGACTACAGTCCTCCAGTGTCTCTGTCAATAGGCCGATTTCCATGAAGAGATAACTGTGGTCGCTCAGGCTACACAGTGGCGACACCTCCCACGACCAGATATGCCTCACTGCTCTCCTGTTGCTAATAGTTAGGTCTATCCAGCTCTTTCCCACGCCGGCGTCGAACGTCGGCAATGAGTCTGGTTGGTTCATAATATACAGGTTATTGGCATTAACAAACTCTAAGAGCGTGTCCGCCCTTCCATCGTTCTCCGGGTCTCCCCAGAGCTCTGAGTGGGCATTAAAGTCCCCACAGATAATAACTNTCGTCTGCGTAGGTTGTTATTCTCCTTTCTTAACCTTGTAAGTTCATCACTCCACCAAGGCACTGACCGTTGACTTACTCTCTTCTTAGGAATGGTGTCTGCGCTAATGGCACAGAGCGTCTCCTGGAACCGATTGATGATTAACTCCGCCTCTTCTCTGTTTCCACAGTTTATCAAGGTGTTAATATTTAGCGCAGCCTGCAGCCGCATCTTAAAAAGCGGCCAATTGGCCCGGTTAATGGCAAAATGTGGACTACAGTCCTCCAGTGTCTCTGTCAATAGGCCGATTTCCATGAAGAGATAACTGTGGTCGCTCAGGCTACACAGTGACGACACCTCCCACGACCAGATATGCCTCACTGCTCTCCTGTTGCTAATAGTTAGGTCTATCCAGCTCTTTCCCACGCCGGCGTCGAACGTCGGCAATGAGTCTGGTTGGTTCATAATATACAGGTTATTGGCATTAACAAACTCTAAGAGCGTGTCCGCCCTTCCATCGTTCTCCGGGTCTCCCCAGAGCTCTGAGTGGGCATTAAAGTCCCCACAGATAATAACTTTCCTATCATCAAATCTTTTAATGAGCCTTTCCAGATTGTTAAGTAGTGGATTGATGTCATCTGTTATCGGGCAGTAAGCACTGATTAGAACATAGCTGTCTTCATTGATCCCAACTTCCAGACATGTAAGATATTTATCACTGAC
>NW_019385490.1:229678-280600 GCF_000671375.1 Centruroides sculpturatus | reverse complement strand
ACTAAAATTATTATTGCTGATTATTTCATCTAAAATTATTATATTTGTAATGATCATTGTTCAACATACTGTATGAGTTAGTCTTTTCTTATAATAAACGTATTTTCACACATTTTTTTCAACTGTTTTATTAGGTTTAAACTTTTTTCGTTCATATTGTTGATTTCATCTCTCGTGGTACAAACTTCGAAGTTCAGACGATCAAATTACTGTTGGATTAATTTATAGGCCGAATTAAGTGAGTATTCATGTTTAATAGTCTTTGTTAATACGTCTATTTTTGGTTCAGAAAAATCTTTTATTGTAGCATATTTTGAGATATCAGTAGTATTCGTGGATTGTTTTTCAATTAAGTATTTCTATTTTGACATTTCGGTTGTCTAAGTATTTTATTTTATATCTCTAGTATGCTTTTCACCTGGTCTTTTTCGCCCTATTCTTGCATTACTACTTTACTAGGTATTGAAGGAGATTTAAGAAGGGGTTCGGGATTGAACTCAATGCCAGCAATCTTTCGTAAAATAAATATTATTATTCTAGTTAATGAAACATTTAAACTTTTTATTTCAGTTCTACACTGAATATTGTATTATAAAAATTTCATGTGTAACATTGCCATAACAGCTTTGCAAAAAATTCGCCAACATTTACGCAGGCTAAACACGCCATTCCGAATAAAAAAATTTAAAGTTTTAATACTTGTTAGTAACCGATATTTTGTTTTAGCGTGTGATGATTGCTGGGTTGAGTATACGATTAACGCCATTTTGATATACGCGGTAACGTCGAAAAATTTATTAATCGCTATAATCGAGGAGTAGGTAACCTGTGTATAGCGGAAACCTGTCTACTACGGAGGAGTTCTGCAGACAGGTTGGACTGTAATTAGTCATTTGAAATGTAACATTTTGTTTTTCTAATTAATTATAACATCACAAAATTGTATCGCGACATCGTCACAACGCCACGTTACAATTACTAATTTATAATATTTTTATATTTATTTGATACTAGCTTACCCGTCGCGCATTGCTGCGATCTCAGAACAAAGGAAATTTAAGAAAACTCGTTATGATAAAATTCAATTTACATTTTTTCATTCTTGTTGAAACTTATTATTATTATTAATTTTATCGGGAAAACATTTCAAAGTGTCGTTTCAATTCTATTTATTGGAGTGCTTGTGGATACACGATATTTTTTGTTTTTCTGTCTGGTGCGTACACGAATAAATCAGAAGAATTTCTGACGCGTGAGCCGGCCACATACAGTTCTCCATGCCAGAAGCACTGTCTCTCCAAATTTAGCCCATACACTTGCAGCGATTGTCAGAAGCGCGATATTTCCCAATTTTATATATATATTTTTTAATCCTTTATAATTTTAATTATTTAATTGCTCCTTCGTCNTATATATATTTATAATCCTTTATAATTTTAATTATTTAATTGCTCCTTTTTCTCTTTCTTGGCACGTTGTGAAATTTCTGATAGTTGGATAATAAACCGTTTTATTGTAATTTGTCTTTTAAAATTATTTCGAGTCAATATTAAAATTTGGAAAAGGGGGGATACCTAGATCGGTAAAATACGCGAATTTCTTCCTACAACTTCGGTTGTTGTTCGGGGTACAGTTAAGGTTTTAACGAAGTTGGAGCGAATACATAATTGGCAAAAAAAAAAGTTGAAATAAAGTGATTAAACAAAAATTATTACAAATATCGTAAATAACAAATGCATATATAGAGATATTTTTTGAAAATGGGGAAAAGGCTTTACAATTTGAAATAGATCGAACAAACTACTCGAATGCTCGTGTAAACGCGCGCCATCTATCGTAGGATTAATGTACTTTGCGGGAGTGTATTAAAAAATTAAAAACTATCCAAAGTTTCATGGCAATTGTACTATGCCACAAACCTTTGCGGGAGTATATTAAACAACTTCCCAAAGTTTCATGGCAATCGGATAAACGGTGTGGTAATACATGAAAGACAGACACGCATACATTCATTTTTATATATATAGATAAAATATATGCTTTCCATCTGAATTTTGTAGGGACTTTTTCCAATACATCCTATTTATCTTCTAGCAAAAGACTTATGCCTGTCATCTATCTAACAGCACTTGACAGTAACGTCTTCTATATCGTCTGTTTCACATATTTGCGTCCAGGTGGCTTTTTCTGACTTAAAAATTTTTATTTAGTGATTTTTCTCTTTATTTTCATTTTTTTATTATTATTTTTTATTATATTTTCAACATGTACATGCAATAATTTTATTGTAATAAGTTTATTTATTTATAATAAGTGAACATATAATTATTTAAATTGCTATCCTCATTTCTGTTATTTTATATATTTTTTTATTTTTTGTTTTTCAATTTAGCTCTGGTCTCATATTTTATCTATCCAACATCGTTGTCTAGAGTAAGGAAAATCAAACGATAGTGGGATTTATACATGTACAATTTTTCCAATTGCATCCCAATAAATAATATTTAATGTAAACGCTGTGTAATACAACACAAGTAACTCATTAAATTTATTTTTATTACGTAGGCATTTACTTATTTATTAATTTAGTACGTTAAACCTGTTTTGTTTAATTTCAGTCAACAAGTATAATTCTTAAAATATATCAATGTATTTAACACATTAATTAAAATGTTCTGTACATTTAAACATCTGTAAACCGGATTGACACGGTACCAAACAACAGTGCCGAATTAGCAAGTTTCCGTTCTGAACGGGATAATTATTTTTAATACAAGACTTGGCTTCGTTCCGAATAAATTTCCGTTTTAAACAGGTTCGTTTTGCACGGATTTTATTGTTTCACCCGCGACTATCCGAGTACTTTCTGACTCAGCTTTTTTATGTTGCGATCTTATGAAAGCGTATTGCCGAAACTGTTCGAGAGCGGCAAAGTTTATGTCGAAGTTATCATCTATTTATGAATTTTTTTAATTAAAGACGAGGACCAAGATTATAAGGGAGATATACAAAAAACGTGATTGTCCTTGCAATATTCAACCTTTAGGTTTTTAATTATCCTTGAAGACGTACCGGTGTGACGCAGCGCGTTTCTAAATCTGTAAATGGAGGAAGTCGAGTGTTGGTAATAAAGGTCCTTCAGTTCTCAGACAAAATATATTACTCTGGCAATTACTAACTTTAACATTGTGCAATAAGAAGTAAAATTTTCACATAAACTATTGCATTATCATCTGAAAGTTGCGTGTATGAAGTAATAAATGATTGAACGAGGAAAAGTTCATAACGCTAGCTAAAACGTGATAAATTATATTCTACTTGTGTTACGTATTTCTGAAGTAAAAGTTGTATTGTGTTCTATACACTAGAAGATCGGCCGTTACGGCCTAACGTCGAACTTCCTAACGACAAGACAATTGTCAGATATTGTTCTCGAAGCTAAAACTACAATTTACCTAAACTCGTTACCATAATCTGGATTATATTGGCAACACAAGGAAATAACGACATTAATCACGAAATTAATTGTAACTTTAACGCAAAATTTCAAAAATTATTTTACCAAACCGGTTTTATCAACTTCGATAATTTATAAAAAGGAAATTACTATTTTACGATTGATTTAACACAAGAATGTAGCTATTTTATACTTCTCAGCGTTACAAAAATACGAATTTTAATGTTTAACTTTAATATTATTTATATTCAACAGTTATTTGCCTCGTTAGAAAAATCAATTGAGTAGCAAAAAGAAGAACCATTGTCGCTACTCGCTAGAACAAATCGTTAAGCGAATTTATTCTCCGAAGTAATTACAAAAAGCATTCGTCGGCGAGGGTCGTCGAATGTGATTCGGCTTAACTAAACGGTTAAATATTTAAGTCGAGACGTTTAAAATACAGAAAGTGCGTAGTTAAATATTCGCGTGAATTCGAGTAATTATTTTTCTTTATATAAATTATCGAATAGAAGATAAACTAAATTTTCCTTTATAATAAATTATGGAAATTACATAGAATTTCTCTTTTCTTTATGACGTTGGCGTGTTGCAAACTCGTTTTGCACTTGGTAAGATTTCCACATTATTTATTTTAAAATGTTTCCTAAAATAGTAATTATTTCATTAAAATTTTGAAGTATTTTTATGATTTAATGCTTATATTATATCTCAGAGAATTGTAAACTAGTTATATTTAAAATTATTTAATTCAGAAATAAAAATTTTCACCTTTAATAATAAAGGTTATTTATTCTATAACTAGCAGACGAGTCTGACGTTGCCCGGGTATAAAATAAGACCAAAGTTTAAGATTATTTCGTCTTTTTAATCTTTAAATTATATTATATTATAGTATTTGATGTATAATAACAAAGGATATCTTACGTAATTGTTTATCACACTGAGTTACCAATCTAACACATTTAATTATTTTTTAAATTGGATACGGGAGAAGAATAAAGAATTTTAAATGTGCTAGATTTGTCACTCGGTGTGGTAAAACAGGTAGGTATTATACATCTTTATTTGCACATATATCTAGTAGTTATTTCAAAACATTTGTTTATTCGTAGTGTTTATAAGCGTGTTATTTAGAATCTCTACTTATTGATCTTACTCAGAACAATATCATAGAAGAATACAGAGTTCTATTAGCAAGTAGTCTCTTTATTAGCAAATTCATTCGTCGGTAGATACTTTTATATTTTAAATATAATTAGACAATATTAAATAGAGGTGAATAAAAAAAGTATAAGTAAAATATGGCGAAACCGATATAAAACAAGTAATGTTACCCAATACGAAGATACTGGAAAAATTTTGATTCATAAATTTCTTCTAATTATATCGGCATTAATAGCTTTATTAGAAAATCGTTCAGCTATATTCATGACTGTGCGATAATCTCGTGATTTTCTGCAACAGTGATCTGGCACCGACTGCCATTGTAGGCCAAGTATCTTTTGTAATATTTCATATATTTCTAATTTAGCTTTCTTCTAATAAGATATTTTTAAGTTTCGAAATAATTTTGGCTGTCGTCAGTAACTTTTGATAAACATTATTTTATTTTTAGGCTTTTGGTGCTAGAAAACTGAAAAACTGTTATTTTTTTAACTTTGAATGTAATGAAGTACATAAAATGTAGAACTTTAGGACATTTTATACGGAATAACGTCAAAATAACATGCGTTAAAAAGCAACTTAATTTAAAGGCAACTTGACACATGAACGATCTGCCAGAAAGGAAATGCCTGCCGGAGGGTCTTCGTGGGAAACTGGCTCCAATTTAGCTGTCACCAATGTGAGGAAAACCTGTAAAACTTTACGTTGGCAGCCGTTGGTGAGGCGCAAACCTAAAACTGCTTGTGTATATTCTGTACACAAACACTCGCTGCATAAATGTTAAATGTAAAAAACACTAGTTCTTACCCGCTCAACAGGATGGCCACGATTTTTTTCAGATTCAGTGTAAAAATACATCATCGACTTGAACGACTTTTTTAACAAAAACGTAAAATTTGTGTATGGCGTCGTCTGTTATAATATTGTATTAAAATTTTTTATATCTAATTATTTCGAAGTAGCAAAATCTTAACTTCCAAAGTGGAGACGAGTTTCATACAAAACTGCAAAAGCAGATAACGAGTAAATTTCTTCAACATGGAATAAGTGGCTCCCTGTATTTCTTCATTCCTTCCACCTTTAACTACTAAAATTCAATGACATAAATCCCCTAATACACAAATCTCCCTGTCATCTTTCAGTAATTATCGGTAAAAAAGGAACAGGAGCTATTAAGCTTTAAAAGGAGTGAAGAAAATCGTCTCTCATATATACAGAAAACACAATATTTCTATACTGTATATAGAAAACACGAATTTAATTTGTTGTTTCTTCATTTCTTCAAGAAGTAGGAAAGAGACAATGCTCGAAACTTTTTCTGTTGATAACTTGTAAAAGTTAAATTTGAATTTTCGCACCAGGAATTAGGCTGACAGCTTAACTCTCGCAATTTAAAGTAAAATACTATAAATCTGCTTACTTAATTCCAAGTTTTTACGACCTGCACAAACAAGTTATAAGAGAAAAAGAGATAGTGTATATTAAATACTCATTTAGTCTAAAATAACTGTCTGAAAGAATATTTACTCCAGAAAATTATTTCATTGTGCAGTGATTTATTTTTCGCAAATAACTTTTGAAAAAATACAGAGTAAAACGTATTTTAATTCAGTAGCGTAGCGTTGGTGTCGGCCGCCCGGGGCAAAGGAAAATTTCGCCGTCCCCTTATTTAGGTATCTGAATTTAAAAGACTAAAATTCAGTTTCGTCACGGAATAAGTAATGAAAAAGTCCGTGCTATGTTGTCACCTTTATAAAATCACTGACCCGAACGGCGGGTGAGGTTTGTTCGAACGGGCGTTCCTGACACGTGCGTAAGTCATTTTGCAATGCGAACAATAATGTGCAGTGCATGCCGGTTCTAAATCAGTTACAGTTAGCGACTAGGGAGAGTTGGGTAGGAGTAACGTAAGAAACCTACATGACTTATCTCTATTGCATATTGGAACTGTATATGAATACGAATGAATCGTACAAGAATACGAAAAAAAAGAAAAAAGGTAAACAGGTTGCGCACGATATCCCCCGGTTAAAATTAATAGTTTGTCCGGACGGTGTTTATTTTAATCGGTCCGAATCGTAGGTGCGCCGAAAATATGAAATCAAATGGTTCAAATTTTTACAAGATATTTTATTTATTGTTAAATTTTGCCGCCTCTTAAAAGTGCCGCCCGGGGCGGGCCGCCACAGCTTTAATTAATTACAGTTGTCACGCAATTAGAAACATTACATTTGCTAACACTTTGTTCTTAAATAGTGAAATAAAAAATTATATTTTAGAAATTATAAAAACGTTGTCTATAATTTTTCTTTTAATATATAAACGAAAATCGAGTCACTTTAACACCGGGAATAATTAGAACACCTAAAAATTATTTGGTATTCGTATTATAAACAATAAATAATTTTTGAATAAGTTCCAGGAAAGTAGTTATTATTGATGAGTCAGTTTTTGTAACAAGGAAAATACATTTTTGTGACGAGAGTAAATGCAAAGAGACTTACAAGTTGTTCATCGAGACAGAAAAAGCTCCGAAAATGCAGTACGAAAGGTTTCTTCATTTCATCTTACTCTTGACGATATTCTTGTGTTACGCCAAATGCAACGATACAAATTCCGAGGACGTCGATGATTTCCGACAAACGTCGATGATATTAGAAAATGCGGAGATGAAAATCAAAACGGCTTTGAAGTCTGTCTTAAAGCAAAGTCTTCCTTATCTGATGAGAATTTTCGAAGAAGTGAACGTATCTTCACCTTGCAAGAAGTCTTCCGTTTTCTTCCTGAAAGACTTGATGAAACTAAAAGAGTGGCCTCTTCGAAGTAAGTAATCTTTACTGTATGAAATAATTAGAACTTAAGCTAGGATTTCTATACACATGTATTCCTCGTATAACGCGGAGGAAGGTTCCTTAAAAATCGGCTTCGAAAGTTTGAGATCGTGGAGATTTACAGAAGTCACAGAGAAATTTCTCACGATATAATTACTTTATTTTATTATGACAGACAAAAATGCAGTCATGAAATTCTACCTTTTTTGTGATGACACTGGTGAAGGGAAAGTTGAAAAGTGGCAGCGTTAATTACGTTATATTCTGGCTGTTTTAACATAATGGATAACTGTTTCATGTTATAACCAAGGATAGAGAAAATTATATATTTAATTAAACTAAAAATGTATTAATTTTTATTTTAAAATTAAAATATGTAAGCTAAATGCAATATGTTAAAATATACGCAATTCATTAAGTTTTATTATTACTGCCTAATCATTTACTTTAATATTTATCAGGTTAAAAGTAGTTCATTTAATTAAAATAAACAAACCGTATTTATTTTTCATAATATATTACTGTATTTAATACATTAACGACATTTTTTAAAATTGTCGTTAATAATATTAACGACAATTTTATTCATTAACGACATTTAAAATATTCATTAACGACATTTTTTAAAATTGTGACCGAAAGTCGGCACTTGTTTATTTATTTACATTTAGATATAGATATACATAACGCATAGCATTTCCATTACAGCTTACTATCGTAGATCAGTCGATGAACGGGTCGTCTTCGATGATATTCTTTTATTTCGAGGGTCGTTACCCTTGAATTTGATGCCTCATTTAGGCAATTAATTTAACTTTTTCGACTACTAGATGAATTTTGGTCAAAAGTTCATGGTGACACACACATTCGGAAGATGTGTCACTTTTGAAAGAAAGAGAATTTGGAAAAAGATAGGATTACATCATTTCATATTTTATTAAATGCTGGGGAGAATATTTTTAAAAGAAATTTAAACGTTATTTTTAAATAAATTTATATATTTCTTCTTGTTAAATGAAATTTTTATTCAGTCCGAGCTCTCACACAATAATTAAATGTACCTAATACAAATGATGTTAAAACTTTTTAATGAATCACATAAAAACTCACCTAAATACTTACTTCTGAATGTTGCAGTAAAATCTGTGTATACCGAAATCTCACGGTTCGAATATTTTTTCCGATTTTGCAGGTTTACTGTTTAAACGGGTTCATTTTAAAATAGAAAGTCTTGAAGAATTTTTTTAAGCAGGTTCAGTTTTGGACAGGTTTATTTTTTTATCGCGAGATTTTGCTCCAACTGATGCTAGTTTCGAGAGAGTGACAACGCGACAACTACCAGCAAAAATATATTCGAAATTATTGTGTCACATTATATCAGTTTGTCTCTAAATCGCTCGTTTGGTTTTTAAAAAAATTATTATTTTTCAATGTGGACTATAACTATATTGTATGATTTAAATGCTTATTTATGTTACGAAAAATAGTAGTAGTGCAATCTAGTTTTTTACTTTCCGGCTGTTATAAATAAAGAGGAAAAATACTGCGATTTGTCACAAAATGACCCTGAATTAATTTTTGGACACAAAGAACCATGAAACGTAGAAAGATGGACAAAGAAAACACACAGGATTTTCGTATACAAAAAATCCTCGTTAATTCGAAGTCGTAATTATTTCGTCTTTTGGATTTCGATACGGATTTCGATGAAAATATACAATTTATGGAATAATTATTTTTGGAAGTTTAATTGAAATTTTTGTCTATTATTATACAAATTATTGAATAAAATCTGATCGAAAATAATAATATAACGTGCAGAAAGTAATTCGGGTTAAAGGAAAAAAATCATTTTACATAAGCATCAACAGTGAGTCAACTCTACAAACACTCCTAGTCTATCCCTAAAGTGTGCATTCCATTTCTTCGTTGTATAGAAATTAATGACTTTAATACAAAGTGGGCCTCTTTTATAAAGATTTAAAATCAGATGATTAGGCCTAATTTCTTATTAACTCTTAATGTGAGTTCGCTGAGTTGACGGAGATTAGGGACTTAAAATCTCACTTCTCTCACCAGTGTAAGTTTTCCGACTCTTCGGGGATCGTTAATCTCGCTTCAGGATGATCTAGGATGGTTCGCGTGTGAGTGTGGAGGAGGAGACAGAGATGACAAGTATCTTACAAAAATCCGTTTATTTTAGCATAAAATTAGATTTACTATAGGAAAGATTCGTCCCCAGTGTGTTAACACAGCCTTCCGATTTTCACTCCTTTGTGTTGACTCGCAGAGTTCGTCTTGCCGAGTGCCTCGTGTCTTTGAAGATCGGAGTTTACATCGATCTCCGTTCTACCCTTTTTGTCTATTTTCATTGGCTCCACGTTTGTCCCTAAGCGAAATACGAGACTTGTTCGGGTCCCGAGAAGATTCGCATGGGAGAATTTACACGACACTATCCATTAACTTTGGATTGAAGGGGTAGATGGGACTTTGAACTTGCGCTCATTTTATCCATTGTTATCTAGTCTATTACGTCTTGGAATTTTAACGATTTGAACTGATGTTTAGCTTTTTTATTAACCTTCTTCCTTGTTCAAAACTTTCTATGTTCTAATTGTTTGTATACGAGCGACTTGATAAAGTTCCATCTCTACTGGAGAATACCCGTTTACATTTATTTCGTGACGTCTTAGATTAATAGTATTTTTTTTTGTCTCGGTATCATGTGACAACTGAATTGTATCTTTGATCGGTTTTTATCAATGAAGGTTCTTTTCTTTCTATAGTTTTGTTTAATAAATTTCTACTATGAATATTTAATTAAACCCCGTTTTTTGGGACGTCACTTTAATAATTTTTGCGCCGTATACATTCTGAACGAACCCACATTATTTAGGTATTTCATACACTTACTACACTAATTTTATCGATCCGTTTGATTTCCAATAACCTTGACTCTCGATATATGCGGTTTCGATCAATGCCGATTCGGTTAATGCGCATCGTTTGCAGGTAGGTTGAACGTTATCATTTCGACACGGCAATTATAAATTAATAACCTCTGTTTACTCATTTTCAACGTTGGTTAGGAGTGAATGTGAAACTTCGTGTTTTTGCGCAGTAATCTTATTTAGTATGTTTATATTCATATTAAGCGTAGTTTTTGTTTTAATTCTTTAACTTTTACTGAAAACTGTACAGGCAGCGACAATGAGGGACACGCTAAATAAATATTTTACGACGTTTATAAAATTTTATTTTCCGTTGTTGTACTATACCGGTCGTATGTGTACAAAATAAGGAAAAGTTTTGGAATCCTGTCAAATTTTATCTTTCGTGTTGTTTTTAAATCTTCACGTCTTGAGACCCGCCGAACCGAAAAATATGTATGAATTTTTTCACGGGAAAACTACTTTGTAGTACTGGTTGACTTGTAAACAGATGCATTGTCATGTTGATAGATCCAGTCTTGACCACCATTGAGAGGACTGAATGGGATTAGATGTTCATATAACATAGCTTGTTACATCTCAGATTTCATTCACGCATTAACCCCTTAATACCATTCTTTTTAGACAAGCGGGAAGAGAAAACAATTGACTGCAAAATCCGCTGTCAATTGTTTTCTCTTTTTCCGGTCAAATTTTCGTCTTTTCCAGTCGAATTTAAATGTACAAATTACGGTTTCAAACACGTTAAAAAATTCATTTATTTCTGATTGGTTTTTAGCACCACATTTGGAATTTCGCGTATGCGCTATTTTTCGGGAAGAGATTAACCGCATGTATCGAAGGTTTTCTGTACTGCGAGTCTCCACGGAAAAATGTAATTGTTTTCTGTTTCGATTTGTTGTTTTGAAAACATGATATACATAAAGATAACTTTAATTAATTGTATGCATTTACTATTTCCAGTGATTGATTCTTTTGGAAAATTACCGGCAGGAATGTTAGGAGTAACACTATGGATATCGGGAGATTATGACCAGTGTTTGGACATAAAAATTCCTCAAAATAAAAAAGAGATTACCGATAAAGGAAAGGAACAGATTCGAGGCAAGTACTGTGCTCTGACAATTGGAATGCAAGAATCACTGAAACGTATTGCAAAGTCAATTCATAAGTTGGAAAATAATTCATTGATTAAACTTGCAGAAGAGATTATTGTAAGTATTAAAGTTTAAAGAAAAATTTTGCGATGGATTGATAAAGTTTAGTGTAATTTGTCAGTTAAATTTATTTATACAAGGAATTAATAAATTTTTTAGAAACCAATGAAGTTTGAAGACTTATTGAAAACAGAGTTAGCCGATACAAGAATAAGAATACGTTTGGATGCGTGCATTCCGAGTACATGTAGTAATAAAGACTTAAAACACGTTGGGAATTGGAGTAAGTCGTTTGATATTTTGTAATTATGTGAAATTCTCTTGTAAATCCGAATACGTTTTAATCAAGTGTACGTAGGAACTTAATTCATTCTATTATACAGAACCGAAACAACACAAAATCACTGTAATAAAGCATAATAACTTTGTAAAATTAATACAGTACTTATATACAGTATGTATTTTAACGTCGATATAAATATGTAATTCAGTATAAACAATTTTTAAAATTACCACTCAATAATCTGTAAACACTTTCCCATAAAGAGTTCGGATTAGCGAGAGTCAATTGTATAATATAGAAAAATAAGACTATTTTTATGCTATGTTTTATGAGGAAATAGTAACTGTAATGCGTGGAGTGCCCACCAATGGCAGATTTTGTTAATAATTTGTAAAAAATGTTTCAGATGTGTTTAAGGAAAAAAGTTCCAATTGAAATTCCTCCCACTGCAGGGAGGAACCATATTGGTAGATCGACTTTTCTTACTTAAAATACTTTTTTTCTTTTAGTTAAATTTGATTTTAGAAGAAATGCATTTGAACCTCATTATTTCTGATAAATTAAAAATAAAATAAGCGTTAAATTAAACCGTTACTTTGGAAAATTAATTTATGTACTTGTTTAAATGTTTAATTATCTTCTGAATTTTACTTTTCAGTATTCGGGACAGCGGTAGACTTTAATGTTGAATATTGCAAAATCAAAGATGAACGCATTGAATACACTAACGGACAATTGATATCGTTGTAAGTATATTTTCATTGAAGTAATAAAACATCCTTACTACACCCGATACGTTTAAATCTTTACATCAACCAAAGCCGATTTATCGGGCTAGAAACGGCTATAATACTAATAATTTAATAGAAAACTTGACATTAGAGTTAGGCGCCTAACTTTAATGACGTCTTTATACATTTAATAATTATAATTTAAATAAATTCAAATAATAATTTTACAATTATTGAAAGAAAAGAATTGGCCCGGAGCGGAACTCGAACCCGCAACTCCTGCTTGCCGCGCTGATTTTTTTCGGCTTTAGTTGATGTAAAGCTTTATTAAAATGATTATATTAAATTAAGAACATGAAAATTATGAAAATTACTTAAAATTACTTAAGGCAAATTAACGATGAAATAGAAAATATAAATAAATAATAAATTTCTTGTAAAAAACGTGATAATAAATTGATTAAAGGCCATTTAAATCAATAATTTTACGAAAAAATAAATTTAACAACGAAAATAGCAAATCGAATCTATTTTGTTCTGAAGCACATTACATGATATTAAAGAGAAATTTATTTTCTATTTGAATGCGCATCGTTTATTTTAATTCTGTGTTTTAAGTACTTCAGTTTAAGTTATTAACCGTTTCTTCTTCTGTTTTATGTGTTCTGCTTTTTACTATAATGGAATATTCCGTTATCGGTCGACCTTTAACATTTTTATCATTCACTCAATCGTTGAATAAAATAAGCGATAGTTTACTGTCTGTTTTTTCAATTGAATTTTTTTTTTACTTCACTCGGAACCGTCTGGTATGACACCGCAAAATATACTTAGAAAAAGTCACAAAACAACTGCCACATTAAACTTTACTAGAGAAATTCTTTCGTGAAATTATTGGATTTTTTTTGTTTTTTCTGCATATGATATTTTATTTCTTGCTAAGTCATAGATTGAAGGTATAAGTCTCGTAGACGGTATTTGTCATAAATGTTTCCGTTGCTCCAATTAGTCCATTGATTTTTCGACTAGAACACTCGTGTAAAATTAATCCTCAAATAGTTGCAAATTGTTTCTGAAATAACGATTCGAATATGTTCGTTTGTAAAATCTCTCGGTTAAATTATGCCAAAAAGCGTGAAAATGGAAAATCGCACACCTCTTACGAATTTGTTATCGACACGGCTGCAAGACAGATTATCGGTTGAAGATACAACAAAATTTTAAAATAAGTGTTACAATACAGTTTTGATCGCATTTCAACTGTTCTAATATCGCTGTAATCGATTTCCTAGGATTTTTTAGTTACTACATATTTGGCTGTCATTGATTCCCTGAAATCATCGATCTTATTGTCAAATTCGGCGCAACACCTAATCTCCGATTTGAATATAAATGTTTACACAATTTTTAGATATACACAACATATTTAAAACAAAGAATAAATAAATATTATTAAAATATCCAACTTTATTGAAATATATAAATATTAATTTTAAATCGCTATACATATTTATAAAATTACAAAAATAAATTTAAATTAATTAAAACCATTGCAGAATATATTTAGTAATAAAAACGAATAATAGGGAGTTTTCCTCTGGTCTTCGATGTACAGCAGATGATTGCGTGTTATCCTTTACAGAAAAGTGAACACAGATATATAATTCAAATTAATTAATTAACTTTTAAAATAAAAATTTAAGTCATTAACGTTAATGAGCTATAGAATATATCAAATTAAAAAAAATATTTTATAATTTATTTAATAAACAAAGAATCTCTTGTTTGGTTGAATAGTCGTAAATACATTAAAAGGTGTCAATTGCGGGAACTAAGTAAAATAAAAACGTTTCAAACCAGGAAAATTATTCGATAATTTTTTTGCGATTTACTCGAGTTTCATTCTAGGTTTTCATATTACTGAAAGACAAAGAATTGTATAAGTATAAGACTGTATAAAAATAAAACATGGAAATAAATCAAAAGTTATATTGATACGTACGACAATTTCGAACAGTTTTAAATGTTAGTTGTATGTCTTCGAAGCATAATTTTTCGTTACACTTTTTCGATAAAATTAATGCAACAGGCAAGTAAACTTCCTCTCAACTAACAATAGAATATTGCTTGAAAATTGCACAAAAAATATGTTTAGAAATAAACATCTAGTAAAACATTAACTGGGTAGTACTATGCTGTGGAACTAGCAATCTGATATCAACGTTCTTTATTATTGACTAACAAAAATATCTAAAGACGGACAATAGTGAGTATGTGCGTGTTCATTGGCACCGAAACTGTTGGAGTTGGAATGCGATAATCCGTTTATTAGACATAAGGAGAGATTGGAGTCTCACAAGTTTTTTCGATAGGTCTTCCAGGTTTACAGTTAACTTAGAAAAGTACAGTCCTCTTTAATCTTAATTGTCTCACTTTTGACGTTTAATGCAAACCACATCCAGCGGTCAACGAGTGACTTGATGACGACAGGAAAGATGTATACCTGCTTGTCCAATGGCATGGTCAATATCGAACATCTGAGTCTCGAGCCGAACAAATAGCGAGTTTTCCTTTGCTTTTCGATTTATAGCGGATAATGGCGTTTTGTATCTTAAGATTCACCATTCTCTAGAATATAAGTTCATCGGGAAAACCTGAGTAGTACATTTCTGGACACGACGGATCGATGAAGTGTTCCAAGAGGGAAGGATGCACACGTAAGAAATAATCTGTTGAAAGATTTACGGGAGATACGTAATGAATCGATGAGACCTTCAAAAACACTTACGTACAAGAGGCAGGATATTTTGATAACAGTTCAATAGGAATTGTGGAAGAGATATCTGCTGAAGAAAGAATTGGGATATTAAAATGCAATTTGTCCTATTATCATGTGTTTTTCTTGTTAGTCATCTCAACTCGTTGTTGTTTTCAAGAAAAATTCGGTATCAGCTCATAACTTCGAAAAGGTAGATGTCAACGTTCGATTCGACACCAAACTCCGATAACGATAAGACTTAAATGTTTGTCTATCCCCATCATTGTGTATCTTTAAATAAAAATTGTTTAATGGTTTTTGGTGATTTAGGTCTAGAACTTCTGTGAGACAAATTTTGATAGCGATTCGGAGCTTGAAACCACTCTGCACATATTTATCGGCCTACTCTCCCTAAGCAACAACCCGCCAACGAGGAACTACTAGGTTAACAACGTCGTCACTAGCCACCAAGCCTGCTATTAAATTTTACTGTGATATATTGTTGTATATGGATCAACAATGCGATCTCTGTATATATAACTGTCCATCAGCCAAAATAGCACTCTGTACTGTATATTTGTATCTAAATTATTTTTTATCATTGTGATGCGGGTCAATTATTTTACCTTTTCTCATCCTTCCAAGGTTTAAACTTTCATTTTTTTACTCCCTCCTTTTCTTCTTTTTTTATTTTTTTATATGAGCGAAGTCTCACAACAGCTTTCTACCTATAAACTAAACTAAACTAAAGTTTGAAGCTTCACAAGTGAAAAGTCTTCATTAAGCAAGTATCTAATACATTTCTAAATAATGCAATTTTAATATAGCTCTTAAGTTATTATGCACACAGAAATAAAAAAATTACTTAAGCTATTGTTAATTAAATGATATGAATTTATATTTCAGTAAATTAATGTGAAAATATTAATTGCCTTCATTTAGAATTGTTTTCGGCATGTTTATTGCATGGGTAGGATTGGCAACGTTAATAGAAATATTAATGAGACTTCACATTATTCCTCTGAAAGCGAGTAAAGGCAAGTCTTTAAGATTATAAAAATATATTTTTAAAATATTTAAGAATGAGAATTTATCTATTATTATTCTAAAGTTAAGGAAAATGATCTTGAATGCTCTTATTTTCGAATATATTATGAACAGTTCATAAAAACAATTTTAAAATAAATATATTTTTATCAGTTAACTGAACCTAACTTTAATAATTTATTAAAGTTTATTATTTTTAGGTAAATTTTTCGAGTATATTCTTGGAGCTTCACCTTATAAATCTCTACATAATTTATATTCGACGAATCTTGACGAAAGTACAAAATCGATCTGCGGTGTAAAATTTCTTCTAGTAAATATTGTGGTGTTGGGACATTTATGCGTGGTAGTATTGTTTCCGACAATAACAGGTATTTTTTTAATGTAAAATTTCAAAGCTTCACCTTATAAATCTCTACATAACTTATATTCGACGAATCTCGACGAAAGTACAAAATCGATGTGTGGTGTAAAATTTCTTCTAATAAATATTGTGGTGTTGGGACATTTATGCGTGGTAATGTTGTTTCCCACAATAACAGGTATTTTTTTTTACTGTAAGATATAATATTTAATATATATTAATATTTTTGCCACAGTGTATGCCAAAGGCTTGCCACCGTAACACAATTTTAATTGTTCTATTGTTTAGTCAGTTCACTGTCACAGCTAATATGGAAAATGTAATTATATATGTAATAATTATAATTATATGTCACTTTTAATTAATGTTTTAAAATGCAGATTATTGTCTTATGAAACAAGAAATTTCTACCTTATTCTTTTTTTTTATCTGTTTGGGGCCGTCCATAAATTATACAAGGGCGATTTAGGCCATTCTAGACCCTCACCCACCCCTGTGTAAGAAACCGTAATATTTTCTTTGATCCTTTTTCTCCTTTTCTATTTTACGTAATATTTCGGCATGATTTTATAGAAAGATTTTAACAGATAATTTTTTATGAAACCCTATAAAAACCTTTGGTCCAAAATATACAATTATTAATTAGTTCATTAATATGTACAGTACTATTATTTATAAAAGATTTATGTAGAACAAATTTAAAAATACAGTAGACTCCCGAAAACTCGACACTCGATAACCCGGCATTCCGGATAACTCGTCCACACCCTATTATTATTATCATTAATTAATGTCATAATCTTCATTTTTATATTAATTGTATTTTCACAAAAAACGCAAAAAACCTTTGCCAGATCGACTAGCTAGTGCACGTCTAAACAGAAACGACATACAAAATAAAACAAGAGCGAATAGAAACCAAATTCCGTTGCTATAATAATTACATTTTGGCTGTGGCTAAGAAAATAAACTACATTCTGCTAAAATGTGCTAGGTGTACCTGGAAAATAAATCATAAAGCCTGTAAAATTCTATAATGGGACATTACAACCAATGCTATTTTACGCGGCCTCTGGCTGTGGTCGTGTAACTAGTAAAAATTCAGTAGCAAGTAAATTAATCTCTTCAAAGACAGTTTGCCATCAAAATTTCAAAGTGCTGCATAACTGTTTCTACTAATGCCTCTGATACTAGCGGAGCTCCTTCTTCGCCACTATGTAGTGTAGAGAAGGTTCTAAACTACTACATCACAACTACAAACATTATGGATCAATAACAGTCTTTTCTCCTATCTACGGCTGTTCATACGCTACCGCATTGCAATTACCCTACTATTTGTGATAATCACCCTGTAAACAAGGTTATTTGGTGTCATCAGCTTCCTCCATGGATAGTCATGCAGACATTTATATCTACACAGATGAGTCTAAAAACTCTTTTCGTGTCGGCTCAAGTATCTGTATCTTCCTCCAAACTGATATATTTTGCCCAAAATATGTTAGAAGGTACAAATACTTCCCACATACATCCATCTATCGAGCTGAAGAAGATGCCGACTACCAAGTTGTTCAGTGCGCCACTTCACTACCAAACAAAACTCTGTCTATCAACATTTACAGCGATTCTTAGTCTGTCGTAAAAGCTTTATTAAATCCCAATAGCAATAGCCATAAAATCGCATATATCCAGCCCCATATTAAAAATCTTGTAAATAAGATAAGTTTCATATTTGTTCCTGGCTATACTGGCATACTAGGAAATGAAAAAGCCTACTTTGAGGCTAATCAGCTGCAAAGGATACTGATTTGGACTACACTCGCATCCCTCTCTCACGTAGCAACCTTAAAAATTATATTCAAGACAACGCTATACAAAAGTGAAATCAATAAAAGTAGTTGAGCAGTAAAACTGGTAGAATAACAAAACTTTATTTTCCTAGTGTTGAATGCGGGTTCTCGTCACTACTTAGAGATTTAACATTTGCTACTGCTCAACTTCTTACTGAGCATAATTTTAAAAGCTACCTGGCGATGTATAACCGGGCAGAAACTGCTTCTCGCTTTTGCTCTACAGAAAACGTAGACAACATCGACCATATGATCTATCATTGTCCAATTTAAGATCAATATAGATTTATTCTGAAATTAGAAATGTTTACGCTCGGTTTCGGTTGACCACGTCCACTCGATAAGCTTGTTCAGAAACCACTGTTTGATGCTTTTTACAATTATGTTAAAATAATATGAAAAAAGACTATTTATAATTTATAATTTCTAGTTTTACATTTTAGTTTTCACTAAAAGCCGAATACTAATTTTATGTTTCTTTCTATCGTGTATTTTGGTTTATGTATTCTTAGTGTTATACACCCATAGGAGTGGTGCACTTATTCTAGTCAAAAATAAGAGAGAAAAATCTCCACACGGCCTTTCTCCCATGACAAAAAATGTGCAGAGTGTGAATCTACTAGCGTTATTACTCTATCACATCACACGAGACAACGAGCGTTCTTAATAGAAACCGCCAAATTGAAGCCAAATTCAAAACGCTACTACTCAACGAGATCATAAAATAAACATAAGAATATTACGTAAGACGAGATCTATTACACCCGTACCCCTGAGTAAGAAATCGAATGAAATCCTTGACCTCCCCTTCCAAAATACTTTACGTAATTTATGGACGGCTCCTTACGGACATATGATGATCGATTTGAAATTAAAGTTTCTTATATTCATATAATTTTTAAATCCTTATCTAACACCTTATTGATTCATTGACAATTTTTGCACATCATAAATTAAGATACAGAACAATCACCGAAAAGATTTCTTTATTAAGTTTCAAAAATTTTAAATACTATTTTACTGAGTGTCAGTCATTTTCGAAATAGGCTACTTACGTGCAATGTATTCGATGATTTTGTCACGATTGTTTTTCATTCGTTCAAATTGCCGTTCGTTTCTGAAATATTTTTGCTAAACTCAGCGACAGAGTGTAAAAACATAAATGGAAAACTTTTTTCGAGCGAAGAGAGCAAAACGACTTGAAAACTACATGTTTTAATTTGTATAGTGCTAAAACTAAGATACGGACTAAAATTTAATATTGAAAAAAACGACATGTGTATTCAGCTGAAGCACATGAAAAACTACCGTGCCGAATACTGTTAACAGCATGTTAATCTTTTATATTAAATTTAATAACGAATTACAGTAGAAATTTAAATTAATCGTTTAAAAATACATAATCTAAGTTATTTTTTCGAATCGTCGCTACTCTTTCCAAAACACTTTTTTTAGCTGAATACAAGGACATAATTTCCTTACTGAGAAAGTTTTCCACTTAATTTATGATAATTGAAAAAAAAATTACACTGCTTATTTCTGGCAGAAAATCGATCGTATCGTTCATGCAGAAAATCAATAATTCGCTTGGCCAAAGCTGATTATTAATATATGTAAAAGCAACAGATAAAATTTGGAAAAATAAGAGCAATGAATTACTAATAGCAAATTACTATTGAAAGACTATTTTTTTGTGTATCATATAGATGGGAATCACCATTTGCACAATACAAAAGAATATGTAATTTAAGGAAGTTTCCGGTGAAACTTTGATCAGAAGTACAACAGGATGGACTCGAAATGTTAAAAAGTGAGACAAATATTTAAAAATTATATGAAAAAAATCTCTAATAAGAAAGACAAATGTACTCTTAAAACGAAACAAATTATTCGTTTTTTATACGAATTCTGTCTTGTATTAAAAAAATTTGCAAAACGAAGTTTTGCAAATTTTTAAAATGCAATGAGTGACACTCCATAAATTTGTAGACTAAACATTTCGGATTGCTGACAGGTGAATGATACATCAGGAAAATTGAAATTGCGTTATTTGAAAATATGTAGAGCAATTAATTAATTAAACTTAATTTTAAGTTATTATTTATTTAGGATTACGAAGGATAACCGAATATACTCGAGTATCGAATGATGCCTTTATTCAGTTATGCTGTTTTAATTCGATTTTGAAAAACTCGAAGCAATCGACTAAAAATCCACTCGTGTTTACCTAATTGTGTGCAATTCCGTTAGTTTTTGTATAAAATTTCTATGAAATTGCAAAATCTGCGCTGGCGAAGCCGCGGATACAGCTATTTTATTTCTTCGATTTATAAAACTCATATTTCATACAAAATATTTTTTTTATATTTATGTATTTTTTATAAAAATAACAATACTTATATTTTAAAGATAAATATTCCAATATCTTCAAGAGTGTGGATCTTCTTTTATTCGAAATTATTCTCCAAGGCCTCACTACGATAGAATCATTCTTCTTCTACAGGTAAGATTATTTTAATTTTAATGTTACATATAAATACAATTTTTGAAGAACATTTACATTCACTATTATAATAATAATAGTAACATTTATAGATTTTTGAAAAAAAAACTTTTGTGTTTAAAATTAATAACGAATAATATTTTTTGGCTAGCGGGTTTATGGTAATGTATCTGAGACAAAAAAGTGGACGAAACTCTGCGAAATACTATGTCATGCTTTTACTAAAGCGAGTTATCAGGTAAAATATTAAACTCTTTTCGTCATTTTTTCGAGTATTATATTTTGTTCGTGTTTCAGATATACACTTCCGATATTCTTCGCTTTGGGCTTCACAATTCTTCTGCCTCTTCTTGGAGAAGGTCCTCATTGGGATATTATTATTAGTCAGGGAAAACACGTAGAAAGAGAATGGTGGAAATATATCACCCATATTCATATTTACCAAACCAAAGAATCGATGGTAAATGTATATAAGTTAAAATTCAGTTTTTAAGTTTTAGACATTATGAATAATTACGTGAAAATTTGCATTCACTCAAATTGTTTTGAACAAACCAATGTATTAGATATATGCAATTTATCGTTAAGCCACAAATGTTTCTAATGTTACATGTAACGAAATCTGAAGGGTATGTGAACGTTTCTTCACTTTAAACTGTTGTATAACTATGTAGTGATTAAGACGTTTTTCATTTAACTATTCGTAAGGTCAATTGTTAAAAGAAATGGAACTCGCTATAAATTTCGCAACTTTTATCAGTGGGAAAATTCAGTAGACTTCTATATGTAGTTCTCGAGTGATACGAAAAATTTCTAAAATTCCGTTTTAATTTGTTTCATTTAAAGTTAAGTTTTATATTTGATTTTTAAAAGTTACTTTATAAATAAATACGTCTTTTACAAAATAATTTTAACAAATTAATTATTATAAAAATTTTTCGATAATCAATCGTGGTGCAGGTCAACACCAGCGTATCTCTAGTAAAGGTTGCTGTCACTTCTGCAATTCCTGTGTCTTTGTTGCACGTTAATGAAATAAGCACACTTTACACGTTTCAGAAAACAGATACCAAGACCATTGGTTAGTTTATGCTTACATAGTGATTTCTTTAGAAAAATTCTCTCGTAATTGGTTCAAAAAGGAAATTTATTGGGTTATTATTAATTATATTAAACTTTAATGTAAAGAAAACTAAATATCATTTGAAATCTATTATATCTCTTCGCATAGATAATTACTATTATTTACAAAGGTAAAAAAGTAAAATGTGAGACGTAAAAATGAAAAATTATATTAAAGAAACATTTTTATTTAAATATAGTGAAAATATTCAGCGCTGCAGAATAATTGAAAGAAATGGCTTTAATAAATGGGCGTTTATAAAATAAAAATACGTCAATGAGAACTTTTGTTATTTGTGCAAGTCGGTGAATTCATTTATGGAAATTACTTTTATTTGTGTGTAGGATATTTTCATATATAAATATAATGAAATGTTAGTAGTTTTATCAGTTTTTAATTTTTCTATTGTATAAAAAATTTTAGGTGTTAATCGACGAAATATGGTTCATCAGTGCGTTGTTGCAACTTTCCATTTTAATGTCACTGTTATTATATATTGTTGACAGGTAAAAGAATTCGATAATTTATTTTTTATAAATAGATAAAAATGTATCTTTAATTTTGTAATATGATTCCCTGATATAATGCTAAATCGATTACATAAGCTTTAGTAAAGTGTTTCAACTATTTGGGACTGTTTAATCCGTATGGGGTGATGTCTATTGGTCCGTAACGAAAGGTCATATATGGTCATGATACTACACGTGGCCTAGATTTATGAAATACATTTGTACAGACTTACACAATGTATTTGTTTACTATTTACAAACACGACAAACCCGAAAAAAGAAAAAAGTAACAGTTTTCAAAATGTAAGTTAATGTCTAGAAACACCTACTTTAAATTTGAATATACTACAACGATTATTGTCATATTTTAACGTACAGTATTTTTAATTGCTTAAAATTAATATTTTATTATAACCGCATTATGTATTTCATTGGAAACTTATAAACGTATGAAAAACAATAAGATTTCTATTGTATATTCGAATGTAACTTCCTGTATGCGTATTATCAATTAAAACGCCGTATTGCTGAATACGGAACAGCTTGCACGGCGATAATATTTGAACGGTGTAAAGCAGACAGATTGTAGGCATTGGCCCATGCCCTTTACGGAGCACTAATCTCTGGAAAACCGTTTCATCTGCTGGATGCTACACACAAAAATATTAGCTGGAATAGCTGGAAAGCCTGGACTGAGTGAAATTTGGTAAACTTGCAGCTTCGCAGATAAAGTTTAAACTGACACTTATTTTCCTTATTAAATCAGAAAGTAATCGCACGGCTTTCTTCAGAATATTTTTGTAATCGCCGAAAATCCTAACTGTTTTTTTCCTGTGTAAAATTGTGACGATAGGAATTTCCACTCCAAATCAGCTATATGGACCAAAAAAATTTTAGAGCGATTCAACTCTGTAACTCGTCACGAAGCTTCTTGCGAATACCCAAAGGAACACGTGTAGGTACAAATGATGCTAGTGAATAACTGCAAGTACAGTAGAGCGTCGTTTATTCGAATCAATTGGGGACTGGGGTGGTTCGGATAACTTATTTTTCGGATAACGAATCATGTACGAAAAAATATATTAATTTATCTCATGTTGAAATTTCTCTCCGTTCCGTGTCAATTCGCGTTGAATTTTCGTCGATGTTAAGCCAACCGAAGCCTATTTTTTACAAAAACAAAATAAATATATTGAAAAATATAAAGACAATAAAAAATTATACTTCAGAAGTTTATTTAGTATCAATAACGTAAAATATTTGAGTTGCCCAAGATATAGTCAAAGATTGCAGCGCCACAGCACTAGCGAAAATTTAAATTTGCCGACTAGAATGCTTTCGGATAACAGACGTTTCGGATAAACGACACTATACTGTATATTGGTTTCTGTCAAATGCCCCTTAATCTGTTTTTTCAACACGTACGGAATTATTTCATAATGGTCTGAAATGGATTCTCTTTGAAGCGGTAGATTTCAGATAGTGTAAAGTGTAATCCCCAAAGTCGCTTACATTTTTGGGTTTTCAGTTCTTAATTTGTCTAATTTTATGTTTTGATAATACTCGAAAAGTTAAACTTACCGAATTCCAGTAGGAAAATTTGGCAGCTTCCAAAGACTACCAAACTGCCGATCATAAATCGCAGATAAATTACGCTCGGCCATTGAACACATTATTCATTTTTTTTAAGTTTTACGTCTTCAGAATGGACACATATTAAACAATATCTTACCGCCTCTGTATTGCATGAATGTCTGGCTTGTATAGAATGTTTGTTGTTTGCAGCGCCAAGAGCTCAATAGTGGTAAAATTTCATACTCATTTTTTAATGAATTGTTTTTAGTTTGTTACTAAATCTCACACCAAAGTAAACTTGGTCGCATGTAAAACCCTAAAAATTTGTCAAGATGTCATTGAATAGATATACTTTATTCCTTCAGTATTTATAAAAGTTTTAGATATTATTATTTAACGGATACTTCATATTTTGAATTCGTTTACTTTGTATTGAATATCGTTTTGCAGATGGCCCCGATTTAGAAGACTCTCGATAATTGCATTAATGTTAACAGGAATAATCATGTATATAGTTGATGTAGTTTCGAACAGATATTACGTGATGCTTGGAATACCTGCTGCTGCTGAGTATAAAATTTTAACTTTTTTATCATTTGATAATAAGTGATTATTAATCAAATATATTATTTTTATTTTTATATATTATTTTAGGAAAACCTATAAATATATTGTTTATAATTATCATAAACCATATTATTCGCATCTTGGTACTTATTGTTTCGGTGCTGTAATTGGAGATATATTAAGAAAGAAGAAACAGGTCACATTTGGAAAGGTACACAAATTTTGTATTATTTATTATTACAGTAGATCGTCAATTATCCGAATCAATTAGAGACTGGAGTTAATAAAAAAAAATTTGATTTTTCGGATAACCGATTATGTCCNCCCATTACTGTTGCCCCTATACCAGGGGCAACTTTAATAAAAATAATTAAAATAATTACAACTTTACAAAAAGAGAGAAGTTGCCGATCTTGCCCCTATACCCGGGGCAACTTCGTCAATTTCTCTCTTCTTGTAAAGTTGTAATTATTTTAATTATTTTTATGTCCAAACTGATTTTAACCAGATGTATAGTAAGGTAACATTTCAATAGACAATATGCAAAAGGTTTTTTTCAGTTTACAGCAGTATTTATTACACAAAATTTAAGTAAACCTTAACATGCCGATCTTGCCCCGATCTCCCCTAATATTTAATTAAGTACCGGCTGCTAACGTGATATATTGCTGTTCATGGGAGTGTTACTCGTAATGTCAGTAAATATTACAATTTTCATTTAAGACGTTTTCTCTTTAAATTTCTAAACATTTATTTTTAATTCACACAAAGCAATATCACCAAAACTAAAATTAAACTTTTTACGTAGTCATTTTATTAAGAATTTTCCCTTTTAATTCTTAGATTACCATTTTACTTTGTTGGACGGGATGCATATTTTTAATGACATTATCTGTTTTTGGAGTGCGTAATTACAAGAAAAATATTATGGCCAACGAAAATATAATCATCGCCTTTCAGTGCATTGCTCCATTTGCTTGGACCGTAGGATTAGCTTGGTTGACAGTGGCTTGTGTGACAGGTCACGGGGGTAAGGAAGTTCTCATTATCTAGAGTTTACGGTCAACTTTTTTATTCTAAATATAGTTATCAATAAATACGTATACGGCGTTTTTTTGTATTTTCTATATAATCTACTGTAAATTGTAATACAGCATTAACATTTATATTATTATTAAATGCGTTTGTGAACTTAGTTTAAAGATTTAGCTAAAGTAAAATACACTTCTCTAAATGATGAATAGCCTATATACTATATTTGAATAAATAGATACGGTAAGTGAATCAATTAGAGTTATTTAGATAATTATTACTTTCATATTAAAAACTATATTTATATTGTAGCCAATCTATATTATATTACCTGAACAAGTTCATATACTTTACCGATACATTTGTACCGGATATTTGTAGTTAATCAAATTAATAGTTTAGAAGTAGTACTTAATTCAGTTTAATTTTCAAAATAGTTGAAACTGTTTAAACCNAAAAATTTGATTTTTCGGATAACCGATTATGTCCGAAAAAATACATTATAAATATAGTATATTAGTATATCTTAATAATAGTACAGTCGACCTCCTATCACACTGTTGATTATTCTGTTTTATATTAATTCCATGCTGTACGAGTCACTTAGATTTTACAAATACGTAAGCTGTTCACAGCCGACACACGTATTTGTTAAATATTGATTAAAAATAAATTATTAATTGCTTTAATTTAATAAACATAATTCTTTCAGTAATAAAAAAGGACTGTATACTTTTATTAAATTTTGAAGCATAACCGTATATTTTGCATCTGTCCTTAGTTTCGTATAAAACGGATTCGTGTATATGACGTCTTATCCACGTAATCAATTCCAACACTTACAGACTTTCCATTACGTATAGTATAATCTTACGAATGGAATTAATCATTGTATAATAATTCATGGCATAGAAGAGAACTGATAAATTTACATTCATTAAATATATAGGGGAGATCGAGGCAACTTCGGCATGCGGGGCAAGTTTGTCAAGCGCTTTTTTTAAAAAACAAATTTAAAAAAAACTTTGATTATAGGTTAGGCAGGTGAGTTTCATTGGTGGCTTGTTGAGAGTAGTGTTTTTATTGTTCTCCAACAAGCGTAGTTGAATTATCAAGCAAATTTTCATTTTCGTTGAATTCCATATAATATTTTTTTTCCATTTATATTGAATTGGCAGGTTTTGTTATAATTCCATGATAACGAAAGTTACTTTTCCTGTTAGAAGGATGTAACTTCAACTTATTCACGTGGCCAGATCGTGGCTTGGCATTCTGTTCTCAGGGTTGTACTTAATGTTTCGAAATCATGACTAGCGGGGTAAGATCGGCAACATAAAGCCACATTAGAAGCAAAGGATAAAAATCAAACAGATGATAAATGAAAACATGTTTGCATTTGTTATTCATGTATATATGTCTTTGAACTTGCATTTCGTTGTAATAATATTAAATGGGTGTTGGATTTGTATTTCTTTGTTTTAATAGTGAATTCCAACTTATACATTGTTAATAACATAATTTTATATACGTGCCTATCTTGCCCCATTACTGTTGCCCCTATACCAGGGGCAACTTTAATAAAAATAATTAAAATAATTACAACTTTACAAAAAAGAGAAGTTGCCGATCTTGCCCCTATTCCCGGGGCAACTTCGTCAATTTCTCTCTTCTTGTAAAGTTGTAATTATTTTAATTATTTTTATGTCCAAACTGATTTTAACCAGATGTATAGTAAGGTAACATTTCAATAGACAATATGCAAAAGGTTTTTTTCAGTTTACAGCAGTATTTATTACACAAAATTTAAGTAAACCTTAACATGCCGATCTTGCCCCGATCTCCCCTAATATTTAATTAAGTACCGGCTGCTAACGTGATATATTGCTGTTCATGGGAGTGTTACTCGTAATGTCAGTAAATATTACAATTTTCATTTAAGACGTTTTCTCTTTAAATTTCTAAACATTTATTTTTAATTCACACAAAGCAATATCACCAAAACTAAAATTAAACTTTTTACGTAGTCATTTTATTAAGAATTTTCCGTTTTAATTCTTAGATTACCATTTTACTTTGTTGGACGGGATGCATATTTTTAATGACATTATCTGTTTTTGGAGTGCGTAATTACAAGAAAAATATTATGGCCAACGAAAATATAATCATCGCCTTTCAGTGCATTGCTCCATTTGCTTGGACCGTAGGATTAGCTTGGTTGACAGTGGCTTGTGTGACAGGTCACGGGGGTAAGGAAGTTCTCATTATCTAGAGTTTACGGTCAACTTTTTTATTCTAAATATAGTTATCAATAAATACGTATACGGCGTTTTTTTGTATTTTCTATATAATCTACTGTAAATTGTAATACAGCATTAACATTTATATTATTATTAAATGCGTTTGTGAACTTAGTTTAAAGATTTAGCTAAAGTAAAATACACTTCTCTAAATGATGAATAGCCTATATACTATATTTGAATAAATAGATACGGTAAGTGAATCAATTAGAGTTATTTAGATAATTATTACTTTCATATTAAAAACTATATTTATATTGTAGCCAATCTATATTATATTACCTGAACAAGTTCATATACTTTACCGATACATTTGTACCGGATATTTGTAGTTAATCAAATTAATAGTTTAGAAGTAGTACTTAATTCAGTTTAATTTTCAAAATAGTTGAAACTGTTTAAACCAAAATAATCTGACTGTATTTATTTACATGGTTTTATTTACTTGTTACTTGAAAAAATATTAAATAATCACTTTACCGTTGTTTATTTATTTTCAGGAATCCTCAATCGTGTGTTATCTCTTCGTATTTTTGTGGTGTTAAACAGTCTGTATGTTTGGATATATCTGCTTCACTTTTCGATCATTCTTTACGTTGGTGGCACTATGAGAAAGGCTACTGGCGTCTTACAGTTTAATTTGGTAAAGTTGAAAATTTTCATGTTATGTAATACATTTGCATATCTGACTTTAATAATTCGCAAGTTAATCTATGCACTTTCATTTACGTGATAATTTTAGTCATTCTTATGGCTAAAACATATAGGCCTAAAAATTTGTATAAGCGTAAAAAAATAAGTACACAGAAGCAAACAATATGTACAATACTTGTAAGTTAAAAATAGAAAAATCAGTAGACGCTAATACTTTATCCATAGAATTTTCGGCATATTGCATAATTTTAAAAATAACTAAGAAAAGAAACAAAAATTGAGTTGTTATCATAAACTTTTAATAGTTTTACATTAACAATGAGCACTTATCGTATAGTGAAAATAGTTAATATTGATACTATAATAATTTATAGTATTATTTGTATTATTGTAATCAATGTAAAGATTTTTAATCTAACAAAAAATGGGGTCCCATTGAACTTCAATAACTTGTTCACAGCACAATTTACTTGTAAGTAGCATCATTTGATGCGTCTTGTCTATCTCGTTTAGCACTACCAGTTAAACACCATGAGTACTAAATAGTAACATAACCTCTTAAGTCGATTCCAAAGAAGATCATCAAACATTATCTTTTCACCTCCTCCACCTCTCGCCTTACTTTTAGATTTAGAAAAGTTTATGTTGAAATCCAAAGTCGAAGATGTACTGGAAGGAGATAAACGATTGACTCTGGGATTTCCTGTGCTGCAGCAAAACTAACATACAACGAACTTTTTGCCAGGTCACACAGGAGATCGTTCATGACACTAACATTTATAAGTCGCCTAGGTGCCATTTAGATCTTAACCCTTAACTGGTTTCTTGGGGGCCGCGCGGCCCCCACGCGTCATATTTTTACAATTTTCTAAAAATCTAAATATCGTGCCCAGCTGCCATTTTATGTAATCTCATTACGTCGCGACTCTCAGTGAGTGCCAAATGTTCAGCCCTGTAGCACATACAAGGGTGGAGCTACGTACCTTCTGGGGGCTGCGCAGCCCTTATGATACCAGTTACGTTGGTTTTTTGTGGAAATGTGTTTTTATGTTTTTTTTTATTTTTACAATAATTTTGCAAAGATATCTCAACCTTGCATCAAAAATTCAAAATGACTACGAAAGAATCATTTGAACTGCTAATAGATGATAATATTATACAAATTGCTAGATCAAGCCGAAATCTCCTGAAAAGGGTATTTTGTCATTTTGTGCTGGAAAAAAAGATGGTAAATATGCTACTAAGTGCAACAGTTGTTTAAAATTAATTCGCAAAGTGCATTGTACTACAAAAATACTATGTGATAACTCTCAAGACTGAACTACGGAATTGCGTTAAAATGTTCCTGAGTCTTAAAAATAGAAGTGATTATATTACCTGTGGTTTTTTAACAAATGATAGTTAGAGGCTATAAGAGATACTTTTTTAAAAGATTAGTTTCTTAAGAAGAAGAAAAAAAATATCTTTGGTAAAAACTTACAATAGGGTAGATTTTTGTATTGTTAAAAAAAGCATACACCAAAAGTTGTAACAATTTTGTGATCTCTTGTAATAATTAAGTAAAGAAAATTATTATAAATAAATAAAAGTTGATTATACTAAAGAAGGGTTCCATTTAGCATTTATGCACTTTTGAACTGTCACATTGTTAAACTTGCTCTCTAAAGGCAAATTTTGCTTGGGGGCCGCGCAGCCCCCATGATACCAGTTACGTTAGAAAAATTTACGATACCAGTTAAGAATTAACTTATTGCCTCCCAACATAGCTTACCTGAATGCCGCCACATCCTTAGCTTCCCAAGTTCACTTTTCAAAGCTATGGCTCCGAGTGATGACCAGAATACTAAGCCCAAGCTACAACCAGGCAGATGAGATTGATGCTTATATTCGGTCACTCCAATATATCAATAAAATTTAAAATACAGTAGAGCGTCTATTATCCGAATCAATTTGGGACTGGGGTTGTTCAGATAACTGATATTTCGGATATTCGACTATGTACGAAAAAATAATTTAACGTATGCGATGTTGAAATTTTTCTCCGTTGCGTGTCGCATCGCGTCGAATTTTCATAGATGTTAAGCCTAACGAAGACTATTGTATCGTAAAAATTATTTTTTTATTTTGTATTTTGTACAAACAAAACAAATATATTGAAAAATATAAAGACAATAAAAAATTATACTTCAAAAGTTAATTTAGCATCATAAACGTAAAATATTTGAGTAGCCCAAGATATAGCCAAATATTGTAGCGCCACAGCACTAGCGAAAATTTAAATTTGCCGACTGAAATTCTATCGGACAATTGACTTTCGGATAATCGACGCTCTACTGTGTCTTCAAATTTTTTTTTCGAACCTATGCCAAGTCTGCAGTAATTGAGCAGCAAATCATTGCTGTTCTTATTACTCGATTAAAGTGCTATTTTTTATACACTTGCAATTTCACTTTTCAGAAATTATTCATAACTGATTACATTTATTCTTTTACAGTGGATGGTATATTCGTTTGTTATGTTCTTGTCACTGATTGCTGCTCTGTTCTTTTTCGTATTCTTCGAATCCCCATTGAGCAGTCTTCTGTCTAACGTGCTAACTAATAGAACATCGCAAGAAACAGTAATTCCCAATGAAAACATTACAGAAATGAAGACAGACAAGAATTCAAAAATTGTTGTTGTGTCATAAACATTGCAAATTATGTTGACATTACATATGTTGATAATATAAGACTCTGTTAATTAAATAACTTTAAGTATATTTAGTATAGTTTATTATGATAATGCCACTTGTCTTGCTAGCGGCATAAGGTTCTGATTGACTTTTATTGCTGCTTTCTTATACTTATATGATTTTTTTTTCTAAACTTAGTCGATACTACTTACACATATGTAATCTTTTTATAATTTTGCTGTCTGTTATGTTTTTTAATATACACAGAGATTGTAACTAAAACCCAAAGTTAATCTCCAACGGGCTAATTAAATCTTAAGGTTCTACATTTAGAGGAGTTAAATATTGTTTATTTCTGTTTATTCTGAAATAGTGTTTTCTTTAGCTTGTTTTATCTGTCACAACGAAAGAAAACCTTTTAAATTCGGGCATCAGAAGTTTGAGCTAAGTGCCGTTTATTATTATGCCAAAAAAGTTTGTGTAAAAATTTTTAACTGTAAATATATGTAATTTTTTGGCAAGATGTATATTAGTTAGAACCTCCAAACAAGATATATCAGAAGAAAAGCCGACAGTAGAACTGCGTATACTCGAAACGTATATTTTCCCAGAAGAAATTTTTGAATATATTTGAATATTTTGATGTCAAAGATGCCTAGTGTCTACCTGTGCATTTAGTTGTGACAGAAAAAACAATCGTTTATCATGTTAATATACAATAAACAAATAAAGAAATAGTTTTATTTGATATATATAACAGTGATAATTGTGGTATTTATTGTATATAATGTATACGTAAAGATGTGGAATTACGTATACATCAGTATACATCAGTGTACTGATGTATACATAATGTATATTGATGTAGCTATCGGGAATTTCTGACAAGCAGTGTTTTTCTCCTACCGCAAAATTTACCACTGCTGTAATAATGTGTAGCACATGTATTCCTAAGAGCAAGAAATCTTTATCAAACTGTAGTAGTTTTTATACATATTTTAATCGTGATAACGCATAATTGAAAAAGGTGGATGGGAAGCGTGGTTGGGGAAAGCCGAGAAAGACTTGGTTTGAAAAAATAGTTAAGTATCTGAAAGAACGGAATATGTTGAGTCAAACAAAAAAATGTGAAAAAGTGTGCTTAAAAAGGCACAAGGGTGTCCGAAACAAGTGTGCCTGCACAGGAAGGTGTGGAGAAAGTTGATGAATGGGTGCTTCATAGGACTGTAGTCTATCCCACGTTTAGGCGCGCAAATTATTTCCGCACGGTTAGGCGCGCGGGAAACTATAGAACCCTTGTTTCAAAATTCTATTTTTCAAAACTCATAGTTTTTTTCGCGATTTTTTCATTTTGGATGTTTGTGGGCATGTGTTTTTGATATATTAGTGAAGAAAACTACTTCAAATATATTGTTTTCATTTATTCGTAACGAAAAACAGAAAGTCTCCCGTTTTTAGAAATTTTTCAAAAAAAAATTGGTCAAATTCAATAGTGTATTTTACAAACTGTAAACAAGTCTGATGCTATCTAAGCTGTCAGTCGTCTTCCTGCATGTGTTTTCTAACTACTACAACAATTAAATTCTTTGTATCAACCCCCGGGCCAAAAATATCTTAAAATTTCCAAAAATACACCATCTAAAATCATACAGCAAGTAGAGGTAAAAATGGAAATTATTGGCAGATTACATCGATAGTAAACTTCTTTTGCACTGTAGTTGGTTAATTTATATGTCTGTTATTAGATCGATTTATAAAAACAATTGCTGGAAATATTCCCGCGAAATGCTACGCCCCCGAAGGCCACCACATGGAAGTATGTAAACAATTGCTATAAAATCGCGTGTTTTAATTTTTTTTTCACTTCTAATTTGCTAATAATAAGTCGCTTGACATTATTTAGATGAATAAACATGTTCTCAACATCATTTAGCAATAAATATCGCCAAAAAACGCCACCTTTCAAACTGTCAATGTTAAGTGTATGGGAAAATTTTTTGCCGTTTATTGGCTTTAAAAATCCTGTTTTTACGCTTTTTATGCTCTAATTGGTCATTTCTATTATAACTGACTCTATATCAACCAATAAGCTTTCCCTCAAAACACGAAGTCAGATCGGGCCACCTCCGTTAGTCGTGCGAAAAAAATTACACCGTTAGAGGCGCGGGGTACTATAGTACCCCACTGATTTTCATTGTAAATGTATGGAAAAAATTTTTTTCGTGCAAATTTGTGATTTTTTCGGTGCGATCTTTACACCATGGAAGGAAGGTCCTGAGGGCATCATTTTTTAGCACAAAAAATTTTAAAAAATACACGCGTTTAAAAACCCCGGGGGTTCTATATCACCCCCGCGCGCCTAACCACGAACTATTTTTGCCTGTTGCTCATTCTTTTTGGATTATAGGCGTAAAAATAAATATGTATATACTGTACGTTAAAGTGTGTAATTCAGCATCGAACTTATCGAAGCTAAGTATACTTATGCTATCCATAGACCTGATATTCTATAGTATAAAATATAAAAAATTAACAAATGTAATCCATATACAGTAAATCCTGTCTATGGCGATCACCCACGGTTCCTTCAAAAAGCGGTCTTTTAGACAGGTAGTTGTCCAATACAGGTGGTGCTGTAATACCGTATTTCCGTACGTATTTCGCGCACTTATTAGCCATTTCTACTAAGCAAAACTTCAGGTGAGCAAAAATAAGAGAATTTATTCAACAATAGGGCTATATTGGTATTGTATTGTATTTTATTCTGCTCGGATAACCCGATTTACAGAAGTGATCATTATATTATAGGTCAGATTTAACACCAATATTTTAAAGATTAATACAATAACGCACACTTTCTGTTTTCGGACTTAATTAACTCGACTCGGTTCTTTTCGTTCGCTTTTCAGTTACGTGTATTACGTCATCAATATACAAGCGCGTCCTATCTCTCCATCACTTTGCTTTTGGTTTTCGTTAGTTTAATCTTATTTTAACTTTAAAAACACTGTATTTTTTAATATTTAATATTTTCTTAATTAATTAAGTACAGTAAGAAAAATTATTAATTAATAATAAAACAATTTTATTCTTTTTTCTTATTATACGATTTCATTACAATCGCAAAATCGAAAAGGAAGTAAAACTGATTTTTGCATTAATGCGTTTATTCTTTTTTGAATATTTTGCCTGCGAAAATTACTTGGATATTATTTTCTTTAAATATCGTGGAAATAAGGTAGGTTGATAGAGAAGCTATTTATCGCGCGTATACTGTATATGAGCTTCAAAATAAATAAATAAAAATACATTTTATCAAACGATGAGATCAGGCAATTAAATGTATCGTGTACAATATTATACACCCCCAAGGAAAATACTGTAGGTGTAGGGTAAAATACGTTTTGTTTTCCCAGAGTTAAACTTCGTCGCTAATTGCTTTTCTGATAACTTTAATACGATCTTTTAACGACAATACTTTGCATTTCGGACATTTTCCAACAAACTGAAATGAATCTCCTTTGTTGCTAGACTAATTTATTAACTCCTGCATCTAATTTTGAGGGTGGGAGAAGTGCCCGGGATAAGTTTGAACGAGAGTTTAGACTAATTCATTATATTAGGAGGTGGAAACGTTGTTGAGATGGGTACAGTTATGTTGTGAGAAATGTATCAGGACCATTTCGAGATTAAAGAGTAACAATAGAAGCATAATTCACAAATCAAGACTACAAGCCACGAGAGATTTTATTGCATTTGGAATGTAAAATATTCTTTGTATCGGATTGAAGGAGCAATTTTGTTACCATTACTGGCACCATATGGTATTTGAAATTAATATTAAAAAACTGCGATGTAATGTTAATTTTAATGGCAATTCTATCGTTACAATAAAAACAAAACGTTGGCTTCTTTGAAAACGTTTTTCAGTGTATTTGTTATTAATTATTTTAAAAGGACAAATAAAACAATGACGTTAATTGAATTAATTCTTCGTTCTGTGAGTAGGAGGAAACAATTAAATCAATGTCTGTCATACAAAAAATGTTATTACTGTTTTTTGTATGAAAAATAGTTTAAATTTTACATACAATGTGGATATTTAAAAACATACAGTAAATTCATTTTACATATTTTTTTTAGTTTGATGTATTAATTATTTCAAGGTTTTTTATTTTATCTCTCATATTGTCAAGAGTTTACAAATATCTGGAAAGAAGTGAAATAGTAAATTTAGCAAATTTTCAATAATATATTTCCGGTTTCATTTTTGATATTTTAAAATATGATATTAAGAAATATTATTTATAAATTTTTATTTAGTATTTGGTAACGAAAAACTAAGTTCTTTGTGCGAATGATCTGTGATCTGGCAACAAGTTTCAGTATTTAATCGTTGGTATTTAAAAATTTTTTAAATTAAAATTATGTAAGTTAGTTTATAACTTTACCTGAAAGAATTACAAGTCAAGCTATATTTTCCAATTAAAAGACAGTAGAGTCTCGAAAATTCAACCTAATGTGGACCGAAGGGTGGCCGAGTTTGTGAAAATGCCGGGTTATCGGAAATGGTGTTAAAAAAATAAGTATGAGTGTTTCCTCAGAAAATACTGTACTGTACTTGTATGTATTGTTTACTTCAGAACACAACAAAGAATAAACTGCCCAAATACCCTTAAACAAAGGAAAAGTACGTCCTTTATGAAAACATAGAGCCTTTACTACGTGATAATGAAAATTAATAAGTACACTGTGTACAATAATTCACCTGATAAAACAGACTTTAGAAAAATACTTTATAAGGCATAAAGCTGTCTATAATGAAAATTAATAAACTAAGGATATTTTTGCCCTGCCAGTGTGTGGCCGAGTTATCCGGAGTGCCGGGTTATCGACTGCCGAGTTTTCGAAACTCTACTGTATTATGAAAAGTCATTCATGAATTTATTTTTAAATATATATTTGATATTCACAAATTGCATGCTATTTTATGTCTAATATCTTTTTTAGTGTATGAAATAGAAAAATACAAAATTTCTTTATTTAAATACCGAATTTAATTTATCTGCAAATTCAGAAAGACAATATTGAGTCAGTTCACTGACTTGTAATATCCCAGTTAAATCAATCTCTGAAATGTAGAATGGTGTTTTCGTTTACTGCTAAACTCGAAGAATTTTCCCAATTAACGAGCATATGTTGTTAATTTTGTACTAAAAAAATTGTATATTAAAATATAAGTTTTATTTTTTTATATATGCCTATGTTACTGTGAAAGACCAAAATTAGAGAATGTCGATATTTTCTGGTGAATGTCGACATATACAAAATACGTCGCTGAAAGACCGAATATTCGGTTATATTATTATACATTCGAACAATCGCCGGTGTATGTCGACAAGCACAGATAAGCTTTGGTGCAGGTGAAAACGACACCAGACAAGCCGATGTCGAAAGAGAGGCGACAATCTGTCGCCAAATCTTTTGTGGGTAGCCGGAGGTAGGACAAGATCGTACCTCTTTTCCAAGCAACGGTTTGGTGGAAATCGCCCACTTTGTCACTGGATGGCGTTTTTGTTTTTTTGAACGGTTTGTCAGGTTGAGTGGCAAAGGATGAAAGAGGTCGTAGGTAAGGCGTCTGCAATATCCGAATAAAAAACACCATTAACAGATCAATTCGTAATCACGTAATAACGTAATCAGTTCGTAATTTGTAAAGAAAAGTTACTTTCCATAGATGAGACTTCTTCTCAAGAAATATCGCTGAGAAAAGCAGCTGCAGCAAATTCGAAAAGTGTTGGTCCCTGGTGTGATAAACTCTTACGTAAGATAATTTTTCTAGTTATAAATCAAACAGTATATCAGGTGGCCAACCCCGCGCCCGTAAGCGATTTATTATGCTCCCACAACACGATTCCCGATAAATTAAAGTAATTTTTTTTATCCAATCAATTTCATGATATAGCTTTTATGCAGAATTTTCTTGAAATTACTTATTACTTATATGTTAATTGAAATTTTTAAGTAATTACTTATTGACATATTAACTAACTCTATATATAATAAAATATAAGTACACACTTAGTTCCACTACAAAAAATTATTTTATCGAATTCTATAGAATTATTAGCGCCATGTTGTACGTTTTTATTTTATTACTACTAATCGTTCTGCCATCTATAAGTCACGTATGTCACTTAGTGACAGTTAGCGTCATACGAGTGTTGACATTAAAGGTTCTGTGTTGTATATGTTACTGTGAATGACCGAAATGGGGGGAATGTCAACATTCACACAGTTGTTTGTGGTGAATGTCAACATTCACACAGTTGTCTGTGTCGACATTCATCGGCGAATGTCGACATTCACAAATATTGGTCTTTCACAGTAACATATACATTATATCAGCCAGCATTATATCTTAACTATGAAATACAAGTATTATAGCCAATTCGTTTATTTTTTGTTAAAAATTTCTTTTATTGTTACTTTATCTTATCAATTTAACAATAAAAACTGCTCAGTATGGTTGAGGCAGGTCATAATAACTGACCACGTTTTTTTCTTACATTTTCCAAAAAGATTAGGAAGAAGAACATTGTTTTGTGGAAGTAAAAGGAAATAGTGTGTCTTCTGTGCGATCGCACCGTAACTACTAAGAAATATAATATTGAAAGACATTTTAAATTAGAACACGAGAACTTCGATAAAAAAAATTATGCCTCATAGTGCTATTCGAACTGAAAAAATCTCTCTTTTCAGTTCTCTTTTCGGATTCTCTCTTTGGTACTTCTTCTGTGCTCTTGGTATTTACTTCAAATGGACGAATCGTTAGATGTAACGAAAACATCTCAATTAATAATGATAATAACAAGAATGATTTTCGAAGACTACCCTGTGAAAAAAAAATACTGTGCCTTTTGCCAGTAAAGGAAAAAACGAGAGATGAAGATATTTATCAAGTTTTTAAAAAATTGTTTTGCAACCGGAACATCCCTTACATAAATTATCTTTAATTACAACTGACGGAACTCAAGCAATGATCGGAAAAAATAGAGGATTTATAACTTATAAATCCTCCATTATTATATAATAATATAATAATATATTTTTATATTATTATATAAAAATAGTAAATTTATATGTAGAAAAGATGAATCACTTCTAAATTTGTTTGCTTACCATTGCATGATACATCAGCAAGTTCTGTGTACTAAAGTTTGTTTATTTAGCCACATTTCGGACCTCATAACAAAAATTATAAATTTTATACGAGCTGCTCCGTTACAGCACAGACTTTTTAAAAAGCTATTGGAAGATGACGATGCCGAATTCTCAGATTTAATAACTTGCAGAAAAGTGAGGTGGCATAGCAATGGCCAGTATTAGACCGGTTTCTGAATTTTATTACTGAAATAAAAGAACTTCTTGAGCAAAAAGGGGAAATTTATAACGAACTTGAATATCTTAACCCGTCAACAGTGGAGTAATCAGCCGCTGAGCTTTCCCTAGTTGTGGAGAAAAAGCGTGGGAAAATGTTTAAGAATTTTCCCACGCCTTTTTCTCGGTTCTATTCCGAAAAAAATTTTTTTAGATAGTTACGTCTAGTAAAGAAAAAATTCTTCTTTATTGTCACATAATTCTTTTTTATGTGAATTTTTTTTCGCGGTAATTTTTGTCTAAAATTTTTTTTTTAATTTATATTAAATTGTTCTGTGATTTTCTATCCATTACGATTTTTTCAAAAGTTTTCGATTTATTTTCAATTTTATATAATTTTTTAAAGTTTCATGCATTTAAGTTATGACGATTTTTTCCAACTTAGATACCACGTGAATACCATAAATTTTTCTGAATAAACGCTAAAAGTTTTGAAAAATTCTTCCATGAAACTTGATGAATTTAATTAATACACAATAGCTATATCTGTTTAGTAAAGATTAGTAATTTACCATTCTAATTATGCAAATTACATATAAAAAGATCACTGCGCCAAATCTCTCTGCGAACCATTGGATGACTGTAACGTCACGTGGAATTTAAACTTTCCTACTAAACACTAAAAATTTTATATAATTATTTTATTATTTCAGTCAGATTTAAATAATATAAAATGTCTAGATCTGTTTAATAAAGATTAGTAATGCACTATCACAAATATGCAAATTAGATGGGAAACAGATGGCTGTTGAAATCTCCCGTAAAATTCAATTTATTCAACAGAAACAAAGATAATATATTAAATATAAACAGCACAATACAATAATTTTTTACGTAAATTGAGTGTAAATACAGAAAAAAACGAATTATATCAAAGATGGGACGAATAAGCTGACATCCCTCCAACACAGCTTATAATTCATAGTCAGTTTTTTGCCTGGTTTGGACTGTTTTTTTGTAGATAAAAAAATTAATGTTTTAAAATAAAAGTATGTATTCTTAGTGAAAGAAGATGAAAGTATCAAAATATAATATTCAATCGTAAAAATATTCATATATATCGATATTAGAAATGTATATTTTTTTCGATATTTGAAATAATAACGTGACAAAAACATTAGATATATGAAACACGGGCCATAAAAAACTTCTTTCTGCCAAATAAATTATAGATTAGACAGGTTTATTTAGAAAAATTCAATTGCGAATACCTGACGATAAATGTATAGACAATACAGTATGCTTTTTATGTGAGAGTATCTGCGTTTACAAATTAACAGAATTTTCAGTTTTTTACACATTATTATGCTATAATCTAGGAAATATTGTGTAATATATAATACATACTATAGAAAATGTAATAAAGGAAGAATACATCATTGTAACTAATGTATTATCGAAAGTTTTATTCATATAGATAATTTATTTTATCAAGAAACATTTCTCCAAAAGAAAGTTGTCGATATTTCACGTAAATATAAGTAAATGTTATTATAATTTAGATAAAAACACATTTGTTCACCACGCATGGCTTCTTCCCCTCCCTCCTAATCTTACACTTGAAACATTCCATTTCATAATTTGATGTAATAATTACGATTAAAATGACTTTTAAATAAAATAATAATACTTAAAGTAGGTTAATATATATTGTCATGGGTCTCAGGTGTATTAATAAAAAAGTAATTATCGATAAAATAATATTTTGTCACATGCTCCATGTGTTAAAGTTTGTAGTTGTAATTGATAATAAGATATAAGAAAACAAAATGTTTATATTATCAATAGAAGCCAGAAGAGACAGGCGATCACGGATATAACTATCAAGGACATTCTATAATTGTTTTCAAATTTCTAATAATTCACCCAAAAATTTTAAATGTTGCTTTTATATATTTATAAATATTTATTTGCCCAAATGTTACCTAACTTGGTTTAAAATTTGTACAAACTTATTTTGTACCTTCCACAATTTACGATCTTTTGATAAATGAGTCTGAAAGCGGAAACGGAACCTACGTCAACTTCCTTGCAACTTCTCTGCCGATGTCACGTGATTTGAAGTTGTTGTTCAATGAACAGCTTTTGGAAATGTTTATACACGCTTCGTAAAAGTGGTAGTTTTGATAATCAATAAAGACCGAAAAGTTGATATAAAAAGCGACTTTAGAATTTTTGTTTTTCAATGTTTAGCGAATTTGTAAATAAGGCCAGAATCTAATATAAGCAGCGAGGAAAATGTTCGTATTCGAAACAGTGTTATAGAAGCTTATATNACTATCTTGGCTTTTATTTAAATTATCTTTTTCATTATTCAATTTATCTTTCACGGGTAAAATATTATATTATTTAAATATTAATAATAAAAAAAGATTAAATTAAACAATTAATATTTTAAGGTAATATTGTTATTGTATAACAACTTTTGTTAAACATTTAATAAAATAAATTTCAATGTTTTAAAAGTTATAAACAAACTGTTCAAAGTTTTCCAGAAAAACTAAAATTTATTGTTGTATATTAAAAATTTTTTATTAATAGAAATTTAAGATTTGTTTTAGTTTTTCACATTATTTATTTTTGTTTTATTTATTGTTTTATATTTTTAATGTGCTTTCTTTTTTGTGTGAGAAGGAAGGGGCCCGGTAAGAAAAAAATGTCTAGGGTCCGAAAGCGAGTTAATCCGGCCCTGGCTATGCCCCACCTAAGCGTTTCTAAAATTCTTATGCCCCTCTAACATATACAGCGGTTATACGGTTAACTTAAACTCTGGATGAGTCCATTTTCGAATTGCCTCCTTAACAATCGAATTGCCTCCTGTGAGGCGTGGACCCCACGTTGGTCTAATGATTTATTTGAGAATTGGGTACTTTTTTGACAAAAATTTCAAAAGTAGAGAAGTTCCTTTCATTTTGTGTTGGTGTTGGTTTAATGCTAAATAGACCATTTTTAAGAGTTTTATCTGCATATTTATAAATATTTATTTGCCCAAATGTTACCTAACTTGGTTTAAAATTTGTACAAACTTATTTTGTACCTTCCACAATTTACGATCTTTTGATAAATGAGTCTGAAAGCGGAAACGGAACCTACGTCAACTTCCTTGCAACTTCTCTGCCGATGTCACGTGATTTGAAGTTGTTGTTCAATGAACAGCTTTTGGAAATGTTTATACACGCTTCGTAAAAGTGGTAGTTTTGATAATCAATAAAGACCGAAAAGTTGATATAAAAAGCGACTTTAGAATTTTTGTTTTTCAATGTTTAGCGAATTTGTAAATAAGGCCAGAATCTAATATAAGCAGCGAGGAAAATGTTCGTATTCGAAACAGTGTTATAGAAGCTTATATAATTTATCTAAATGCTTTATTTTACATATATTTTTTGTAAATATTTCTTTTATCAAATAACATAATTTGTACATCTTGTAAGTTGGATGCAATGTTCTGTAAATGAGTTTAGACCGGAACAATCACAGCTTAATGAGAGATGACCTTCGGATTATCACGTGACCTACAATTCTGTATCACCATCAGTGTTGCCGCAATGAAATTTCAAAACGTACTGAAGCGCCTTCAAAAAATGTACTATTTTCCTTCAAAATGTACTAGTTCTAGGAATACAGGTATACCTCACCTTACGTCGGTAATTGGTTCCAGGAAAATGACTTAAATCGAAAAACGACGTAAGTCGAATTTACTTGTCTCGGAATCTACTTGTCACTACGCTAAACTATAAATTACTATTCCCAGTTCTGTATTTTATTTATTAATGCATTTTTAATAATATATGGTTAATAAGAATCTATTTTAAGCTTACAAACAAATAAATTTTAGTTTTTAATAGAGTACAGAAAAAAGTAATCTAAATTTACGAATGCATGTACTGTACTGTATTGTAAATACAGTACATTACATGCATTCGTAAATTTAGATTACTTTTTTCTGTACAAGTATGTACTGTATTGTAAATACAGTACATACTTGTAAATGTATATATTTTAATATGATTTTATGTGCTTTAAACGCTTTTCTAGTGATATTACGACTTCAATATTTGTGGCGGACAGACGTAAAGTCGAATAAAATGACTTAAACTTGATTNATTATTGATTTCCTTACCAGTCGGTTATTTTTGTTTGACGGAGTTGAATTGTTTGGACCACGTGACATGAAAAATTTTGTCAAGATCCTAATGAGATTGTGCAGAAAACTGAACGTGTGAAAGAAGATCACTGAGTCAAGACCGTTTACACGTGCAACTATCTATGTTTTGATTGGATAATTTAAATTAGCAAGCAGTGATACTAGTGAGACTTTATTAAAGTCATTTTTCTCATTTTTTCGTTAAAGGCGTGAAATATTATTTTGTACCGTAAATGGTACTTGAAATATTATAATGTACTGAAAATGTACGAAAAATCTAAATGTACTTTTAATTTATTGGAAAGGGCAAAATGTACCAGAAAAGTACAAATGTACTAGGAACAGCAACACTGATCACCATAGCTCTATAAAAAGCAATTGTATTTTTTCTATACGAGCGGTATTTATAATTTGTAATAATTAACAGTTCATTGTAGCTATCCAAGTGCTAAGTCAGCTTACTATTGTAGTTTATTCACTAGAAGTAACAGTTAGATAATGCTAACTAACAATTAACTTCGTAAATCTTGAATTCTATAAGGTTCACCAAAGGTAGGGATTTCAAATGAACACTTCACCTATGTAGATAACACTTGTAAGGATTTGTCAAGACAGTAGAGCATTCTTAACTCCAGATACTTGTAGTAGTTTAATCGAAGTCTGAACTCCAAATGGGTCAGATGTCCCCCATTGTCCGAATAAGCCGTTCCTGTCATTATGACTTACCGGCTGCGAGATTTCTAATAACCTTAATTACTAATAATATTTTAAAACTCTAAATAATAGTGTTCTGGACAATAAATATGTAATATATACCTATTCTCATAAAATTATCTATAAGTGTATAATAATATATAATAAAATAATACAACTGTTAAATTAAAATATATATGATATATATAAGGACAAGCAGTTAAAATACAATACTACAAACGATTATTACTTCTTATCTTAAGCATTTCTGTTAAAACTGTAAGAATCTTACTATATACCTTTGGATCATTAACAAAACATATATAAGAGTTTTGTAAATAAGTAGAATTAAAAACCTCATCATTCCTATAACCGTCATATAATGGGCAATCAAATATAAAATGATGTATAGTATCCCGCTGACTACACTCACAAAATGGAGAATCAACCAACTTAAAATTAAACAACTTCTCTCGATAATCCCCATGGCCTGATAAAATCTGAGTAACAAAATAATCAGGTTTAACTCAGTGTGCAGCCAATCTATCACCAACAGTGGGAAAGAACAGATAAGTCACCCGACCTCTCGTATCCCCTTGCCATCTAATTTCCCATTCTTCTAATAATTTATTTTTAACTTGTTGAACTATAAATGAGTCAACACACCCGGATGCATCTGGCTGATAAATAATATTACCATAAGTAAATGATTTCCGCGTCCTAACTAAATATTTGTAATACTCGAATTTAACAACCAAATCAATAGGCATTTCTCCCGAAATTAATTAAGCAGCCGGTAAAGAAATAGTATGGTATGCCCTAATCACCATTATCAACACTTTACGTTGAGAAGATAAAAGCTTCTCACGTTGAGGGAGCTGAAGCCCGTCGCCCCACACACCAGCAGCATAAACAACAATTGGTATATACAGCGACTTATATAGGGTCCTGAGTGCAGGAAGCCTCAACCCCCACCCCAGGCCCACCAGGTGCTGTAAACTACAAAATTGATTNTTTATTAGTTTTTTAATTTCATTGTTAATTTCATCCCATGTATCCATTATTGCAATTTTCAATTGATTTATAGATTCATATTGTTTCCCATTTTGATAAACAATGGCTGCTAAAATCCCCCTTATTTTTGTGAGAATACGGACGAGGGTCCAGGCCCTCTAATCGACAGATCTGTTAGATGTGCTCACTTTGTCACTGGATGGCTTAATTTTTCTCAGAACCCAAGTTGTAAGATTCTGTGTGGGGTTGTGCTTAAGAACAAATACCAAACTACAAAGGTTATATAATATAAAATCAACCATTTAATTATAGAAGAACAAAATAACAAATACAAATAATANTTAATTTCATCCCATGCATCCATTATTGCAATTTTCAATTGATTTACAGATTCATATTGTTTCCCATTTTGATAAACAATGGCTGCTAAAATCCTTCATATTTTTGTGAAAATACGGACGAGGGTCCAGGCCCTCTAATCGAGAGATCTGTTAGATCTGCTCACTTTGTCACTGGATGGCTTAATTTTTCTCAGAACCCTAGTGGTAAGATTCTGTGTGGGGTTGTGCTTAAGAACAAATACCAAACTACAAAGGTTATATAATATAAAATCAACCATTTAATTATAGAAGAACAAAATAACAAATACAAATAATAGAACAACAAAACATAAAACATCTGTCTAACTTAAGACTAGGGAGGTTCTTCTTATATAGAAGTTGATAATTTGATTAGAATTAACAATAATACTAGCAGATAATAAAAATACAGATGTAGAACATGGAAAGTACAGGATTTATATCCTATCGCGAGACTAGGATCTATCTGTTCAACCGAGAGAGAGAGAGAGTTCACAATAAATCATATTACCTCGTGGGTCACTCTGGAGGAGCTGATTATGGCACCGATGCTAGACGTCAGAAGGAGTGGTATGGCATGTTCTATCTTTGATGAACTGCCGTATGGCAAGATTCTGGCGAACTGCCTCGAATCTAGCTACCTCGGCTTTTTTATTACCGAATATTTCACAACAATAATTCATAGGAATGTGTTATGGCATTTGAGCAGGTGGTGTGCAAAATTCTAAGAAACGAGGAGTGGAGGAAGGAAGCAAAACATCCGCATTTCTTGCTAAACTGCTGAGTAACATAGCTGTTTTGCCGGATGTTAAAGTTTTATAACCTTTTTGGTTATATTAACTTTATTTTAAATTTTATCCTTTTTAAACATTTTTAAGTGAAATTAAAGTAAATTATTTAATTAAGTTTGTTTAGGGTGAAAAATTATGTAACTCTTTTTCAGAGTACTTTCGGATTATCACATTTTCAATGGAATCTAAATCTGGACAACATGAAGGCCAGTTAATATTACATCAATATTTTCTTTTTTAAATNACCTTATCACGCATTAACTTATATGGTAAACCCCATACATTACAGTTAACCTCAGTAGTAACATAATTTTTCCAACTTTTTATTTTCGCCTCACTAATTAATTGTTTATATTGTTTATTTAATTTTCTATATATCTCCAATTTAACATCTTTCAAAATCATATCATATTCCCTCTGATATGCTTTCCTAGCTTTACAAACCTGAAATTTCATATTGCTAAGTTCTTCTGTCCACCATCTCGGAACATATTTTCTAACTATATTAATTGGAAATACCCATTTAATAGCCTTACTTAAACAATTATGAATATGGTCACAATAAGCAACCACATCCTTCTTATCATCTGCCCACGATACTACATATGGATTAATTATGCTCTTTAATATTCCTCTAAATTTATTCCAATTTATTCTCGCATTATCTCTTAATATCATATATGAATTATTTCTATAGTCAGAACCCAACTCCATATTATAATGGATCAATGCTTGATCACTTGTTATATATTCATAAGTCACCATGCAATCAGATACCCTATCTTTTAAACTATTAGACACCAATACCAAATCAACAAAAGATTCTCACCTAGATGATTGATATGTAGGGATCTGATTCTCATTATTAACCACAAAACAATTCCATCTAGATATAACCATCATTAACTTTTCACCCCTAGTATCAGTAATTGGAGAACCCCACAACTGAGACTTCGAATTTGCATCCATACCTATTATATAATTCTGTCCTCGAAAAGTCATCAATATAGTATTTAGCTTTTCTAAAGATACTTCTATATCACTGCTAGGTGGAAAATACATACTAACTAAATATATCTTTTCATTCCCCCTAACTACTTGTGCAACTGCACAAGTTGGGGAAGATAAATTATTAATATCTAACACAGTCCATGTATAATCCAAAATAATCAATGCAGCCCAAGGTGTTCCATTGGAACACTGAACTACACGAGTCTTAATACCATATCCTATCACTTTTCCCTTAACGGTGTATGGCTCTTGTAAAAATACAAAACTGGCCAAACCCTTATTCACTAATTGTAACATCTCACCAGGTACAGATTTTTTCCGTTGTACATTAATCTGAAACAATCCTATACTATTATCAATTGAATTTCCTTGTTTACCCATAATCTATTAATTGTTTATAACGGGATATTGCTACTTGAAATGCATAGCATTCTTTACTCCGCAAGACATGATCACAAGATTTATTTAATTGCCTACATGGGACAGATAATTTAACACTATCATTCCTACATTCTCGAGATCTATGACCTTTTTGTCCACATCTATAACAAACATCACCATCACTAACACAATTTTTTGCTAAATGTCCGAACAATTGACATTTGAAGCACTTTGCTTCCTCATAATAATCTCTAATAATACAGCACCTATATTCTATAAATATTTTACCTAAATAATTTAGCGTATTCCGTAATGCAGAAGATACTTCCACAACCCAATTCGTTAATGACTCTCTATGCTTACCAGTTCGATAAACTAATTTAAACTGTAATTTGAAATCCTCATAATTCATCTGATTGTTAAATAAATCTGCATTTAAGTCATAAATCTCTTTAACTAAATCATTACTATCAATTTCCTTAGGTACATCTAACAAAATCATCCTAGGATTTCTTTTTGTTGGAACCTGTATCTTTAACTCACTTTTATTCAAAATTGAATGGTTCATTACTCTCTCTCTATCCTGTTCAGTTGCTAAATTAACTACAATACCATTCGTTCTTAATTTTCTAACTCCAACCAATCTAATCTTATCCTGACTTGGATTAATTGCCGTCAAAAATGTACACTTAATATCCTCATTACTTATCCCTTCTTTTCCTTTCACTATAACCGCTGGAGACATCATATTTACCTCCCCTTTAACACCTTTACTTACCTCTTTTTTTTGTTATATCCGCATAACTACTATTACGAATTTGTAATCTTCTATCTATTCGTTTCTCTTGTAACCATTCTATTTTTCCTTTCAACCTCTCATTTTCCAAAATTAAAGTTTTAATTATGCTAGTCGCATCCCCGAACAAATCCTGTAATTTTCCTGTCATTATACTAGATATTTTACTATTTTTATTCATACATATTTTAACCAATTCAACCTGTATCCTCTCCAACTGATTCATGTATTCCATCGATTCTTCACCTTCTATATCTTTTAATTCCATATCATCTGTTATATCTAAACTCCTGCTTATCCTTGTTGGTATTTGGAAACTAGGAAATTCCCCCCACCCCCCGGCGCTTGTACACGTTTTTTGCTTTGATTTAACTTCCATTTAATTTATAATAGAGACCCATACCCCCCAGACCCAGGTACTAGCCTAACCCCCTCCACCACAACATGCACTCGGCCATGCCCCAAGGCTTAAGAGAGAGCCAAGGGCAATCCCTGTGGCCTCGGGAAAGGCCCCCGCGTCCTGCTGAAGGGTCCTACCTGGGTCGCCATCCCGCACTCCAACAGGGCGCGAGATTAACCACCCCCTGATCAGGGCGGCCAGCTAAAACTGGCTGGGTCCGCCGGGCCCCTAACGATGGAGCGCCCCAGGTGCGCTACCCCCGGTTTTTGACCTGTACCCTCAGGGATTGCCCCCAACCCTCTCCCCTGAGGTCATAGACCAAGCACATGGTGCGGTTTCAGAGACAGGCCAATACCTGAATCCCCCGCCATACCATTAGCTTCCCCAGGGCACATACCATTACAGCATGCCCCCTGGGTACTGAGCCCCTCTGCCACGACAAGGCTGGTACATACGAGTTGGGGCCATTGCCTGGTTTGGGCACAAGCAATGGACCCCCATTTAGAGAGGTCCAAATGGGTCATTCATTCATTCATTCATTTCTTTATTAACGCACACAATGGTACATGCCGGGTTCCGCAGTGAGCACTACCCGGTGATAACAAATTACAATAATAAAGATACAGATAGATATAGGTGTTACAAAATACATAATTAATTATAATATAAAGGTAAAATACACAGGCGTAATAGGTACACAATACAATAACACAATACAATAACACAATACAATACAATACAGAAAACACTGACGATCGAGCGGTGTCTCGAAGATTGTGCTTGGTGCGATTTCAGCTAAAATCCAGTCACATTCGACACCAATACACAAAGTCCATCCTTAAAAAGAGACAGCCATAAGCAAAATAGGATGAAGAAAAATGTTTTTCAGCACTAATGTATATATTGTGTACTGTAAACTTAGTGCTGCAGTCTTGATCATCTGTCCGCACGTAAACAGTACACTTTGGTAGAGAATAACTACTGAATAATCAGGATAAATTAGACTTATGCCAGACATCCTGAGGCTTATGATGTGTAACATGATGGCTGCTGAAATTAGAATTATTTGATGAATCGGAATAAGATGGTATCGTATCATACTCAAGAGAGTGATTGAGTACAAAGCTGACTAAAAGCCACTGACTGTTGTACGTGCAAAGTATTTGGTGATTAAGTCGAAAAAGGCCTCATATGAGTCTTTTTCACGAAGGATTGTGTTATAGTCAGACCAGTTATGGCCATGTGAATTAATAGTGGTAATCAGTATATGTCGCTCCAAATTAAGCATGGGGCACTCATAAATGTAGTGCACATTACTATCTGTAACACCACACAGGGAGCACATTGAACTGGTTGCGTTAACGAATCTCGCTAGATAAGATTGAAAGCGACCATGGCCGGTAAGAAATTGCGTAACAAAACTATTAGGTCTGTACCATTTGTATGTAAAAAAGGTCTTGATACAAGGTATAAATCTATGAGTAATAGGGTGGTTATGTTGGTCCCAGGTGTTTTGCCAAGTTAATAGGAGATCCTGCCAGAGAATTCTTTTGAGAGTACTGGTGCTGATTTTATCATAAGAGATATTAAGACTATTATCGTTGGAAGCTGCCTTAGCTAAGGCATCAGCTCTTTCGTTACCATGGGTACCTATATGTGCACGAGTCCAGTAAATATAATATCGATTGGAAGACTTGGAAATGAGAGTGTTAATGTCATAAACGATTGGGTGAAAGGATCTTTTACGAAGGATTGCAATAGAGGAAGAGCTATCAGTAATGATAGCTATTTGTTTATGCTGGACATTGTTAGCCCAAGTAATGGCCATTTTCAAGGCATAGAGTTCTGCTTGAAAAATAGTGCATTGTTCACCCAATCTGAACTGGCCCAGAGCAATCTCCTGCCCGTTCTGGTAAACAACATAACTACAACCAACCTTTATATCTGTTTTCGAACCATCCGTAAAGATTTCGTAATCATTGTAAGAGGGTTGCTCGAAGACGATTGACGGTGTGGACGAAAGGGCCAAAGATTGTGAATAAATGACAAAAGAAATTTCTTGTTCCAAGTCGGTGTGACTTATTTGTTGGTTGCTAGTATAAATATCAAGGCCATGCTTTATTTGCCATTGTTTAAAATAGGAGGTGATGATAAGATCAATAGGGGCTTTCTTAGCCAGAACTTGAATAGAGATATTGGGCGTGGTATTGTAGGCCTTGGTGATCTGAATAAGAGCTCTACGTTGTGACGAAATAAGTTTACGCTTTATATGAGTCTTATAAACATCACCTCCCCAAATTCCACAAGCATAAGTAATGATTGGAATATAAATCTGATTATAAATTGCATCCATCGCCTCAGTGGCA